>NW_026906207.1:130000-157500 GCF_033807715.1 Cololabis saira
ATTGGGTCTTATGCAGAAATTAATTTCGTTGCAGTTCCACAACTGATTAAAAGCCAGTCATTCCTCATTTACCTAATCTTTCAAATGTCCAACTTTACAGGAAAAAAAGAAACATATTACAGAGATTTTTTACAGGATCTTTTCGTCATGCCCGCCTTTTTCAAAACATGTAAGTCACTAGCTCCACCACCAAACCCCAGCAGCATTAACACCAGACCCCACTAGCTCCACCACCAGACCACAGGAGCTTCCAACACCAGACCCCACTAGCTCCACCACCATACCCCAGCAGCATCACCACCAGACCCCAGGAGCTTCCACCACCAGACCCCAGGAGCTTCCACCACCAGACCTCAGGAGCTTCCACCAGACCCCAGCAGCATCACCACCAGACCCCACTAGCTCCACCACCAGACCCCAGCAGCATTACCACCAGACCCCATCCACCACCAGACCCTACTAGCTCCACCACCAGACCCCAGCAGCATTACCACCAGACCCCATCCACCACCAGACCCTACTAGCTCCACCACCAGACCCCAGGAGCTTACAACACCAGACCCCACTAGCTCCACCACCGGACCCCAGCAGCATCAGCACCAGACCCCACTAGCTCCACCACCGGACCCCAGCAGCATCAGCACCAGACCCCAGGAGCTTCCACCACCAGACCCCAGGAGCTTCCACCACCAGACCCCAGGAGCTTCCACCACCAGACCCCAGGAGCTTCCACCACCAGACCTCAGGAGCTTCCACCACCAGACCCCAGGAGCTTCCACCACCAGACCCCAGCAGCATCAGCACCAGACCCCAGCAGCATCACCACCAGAACCCAGGAGCTTCCACCACCACACCCCAGGAGCTTCCATCACCAGACCCCAGGAGCTTCCACCACCAGACCCCTCTAGCTGCACCACCAGACCCCAGCAGCATCACCACCACACCTCAGGAGCTTCCACCCCCAAACCCTAACAACAACTCAACAACCTCAAAAACCCGGCTCACCTGGAGCCACCCAAAGACCCGGCTCACCGTCCGAACCCGGGGACCCGCTTTTAAGCCCCCCACCAACCGGCCACTGGAGTGAAAGAGCCAGCCCTTGGGCCTGGAGGACCAGGGCCCTGGTACCATAAACACCCAGACGCTCCTAGCACCATGGACAGCACTCTGTCAGATGCTCAAGCGCATATTGTTTTTTACTCATGTTCTGGTTTCAGGACCACAATAAAAACACAATAAAAGCTGAACAGGGTTCCATGGTGTAATGGTTAGCACTCTGGACTTTGACCCCAGGAGCTTCCACCACCAGACACCACTAGCTCCACCACCAGACGACAGCAGCATCACCACCACACCTCAGGAGCTTCCACCACCAGACACCACTAGCTCCTCCACCAGACCCCAGCAGCATCACCACCAGACCCCAGGAGCTTCCACCACCAGACCCCAGGAATTTCCATCACCAGACCCAAGGAGCTTCCATCACCTGACCCCAGGAGCTTCCATCACCAGACCCCAGGAGCTTCCACCACCAGACCCCACTAGCTGCACCACCAGACCCCAGCAGCATCACCACCACACCTCAGGAGCTTCCACCACCAGACCCCAACAACAACTCAACAACCTCAACAACCTCAACAACCCGGCTCACCTGGAGCCACCCAGAGACCCGGCTCACCGTCCGAACCAGGGGACCCGCTTTAGTCCCCTACCCCCCTCCCCCCCACTGTGTGGCGGAGTCACATCCTGGTTATACAGCAGAGTGGCGCAGCGGAAGCGTGCTGGGCCCATAACCCAGAGGTCGATGGATCGAAACCATCCTCTGCTACTTACGAGATCCTCTCATACATGAGATGTGAGAGATTAACTGAAATCTATCCAGAGCTTTTTGGAAACAAGAAAGTGGATGTATGATCTATGAACATACTGCACTGACTGTTGATGAAAATGCATTTAATCAAAATGAGGATGAAAATATGTCTCAACCTAATAAAGTAAAACCAACCATTTTAAAATAAAGTAAAACCAACCATTTTAAAATAAAGACTCTAAATTGTCTATTTCTGAAGATTCACACACACACACACACACACACACACATACACACACACACATACACACAGCTGACAGGTTTTTGTGGCCGAGTGGTTAAGGCGATGGACTAGAAATCCATTGGGGATTCCCCGCGCAGGTTCGAATCCTGCCAACAACGAGTAATGTTTGAATGTGCAAGACGACTGCCTAATTTGCAGTTATTAATCATATCCAGTACTGTCTTTCAAAAGTAATCAGTTGGCTTCCCTTGTGGTACATTTTGTATTTTCTACCCAGCATGGTAATACCGATGGATGATTTTTAATTTTACCGCACCAGGACAACTTATATGAAATCACACATTTATTTCTAACATGAATGATTTGAAGATAGGATTTTTTTTTCGTTACGCCCGCCATTTTCAAAGCATGCAAGTTTCCGTAGTGTAGTGGTTATCACGTTCGCCTAACACGCGAAAGGTCCCCTGTTCGAAACTGGGCGGAAACATGTATTACTGCAATAATATTATTTGGACTTGGAAAACCCCTCTAATCCTCTTCTTGGTGCTCGGCACAGGAAGGTCGACCATCTCTTTCTCGCATTGGGTCTTATGCAGAAATGAATTTCGTTGCAGTTCCACAACTGATTAAAAGCCAGTCATTCCCCATTTACCTAATCTTTCAAATGTCCAACTTTACAGGAAAAAAAGAAACATATTACAGAGATTTTTTACAGGATCTTTTCGTCATGCCCGCCTTTTTCAAAACATGTAAGTCACTAGCTCCACCACCAAACCCCAGCAGCATTAACACCAGACCCCACTAGCTCCACCACCAGACCCCAGGAGCTTCCAACACCAGACCCCACTAGCTCCACCACCATACCCCAGCAGCATCACCACCAGACCCCAGGAGCTTCCACCACCAGACCCCAGGAGCTTCCACCACCAGACCTCAGGAGCTTCCACCACCAGACCCCAGGAGCTTCCACCAGACCCCAGCAGCATCACCACCAGACCCCACTAGCTCCACCACCAGACCCCAACAGCATTACCACCAGACCCCATCCACCACCAGACCCTACTAGCTCCACCACCAGACCCCAGCAGCATTACCACCAGACCCCATCCACCACAAGACCCCACTAGCTCCACCACCAGACCCCAGCAGCATCACCACCAGACCCCATCCACCACCAGACCCTACTAGCTCCACCACCAGACCCCAGGAGCTTCCAACACCAGACCCCACTAGCTCCACCACCGGACCCCAGCAGCATCAGCACCAGACCCCAGGAGCTTCCACCACCAGACCCCAGGAGCTTCCACCACCAGACCCCAGGAGCTTCCACCACCAGACCCCAGGAGCTTCCACCACCAGACCTCAGGAGCTTCCACCACCAGACCCCAGGAGCTTCCACCACCAGACCCCAGCAGCATCAGCACCAGACCCCAGCAGCATCACCACCAGAACCCAGGAGCTTCCACCACCACACCCCAGGAGCTTCCATCACCAGACCCCAGGAGCTTCCACCACCACACCTCAGGAGCTTCCACCACCAAACCCTAACAACAACTCAACAACCTCAAAAACCCGGCTCACCTGGAGCCACCCAAAGACCCGGCTCACCGTCCGAACCCGGGGACCCGCTTTTAAGCCCCCCACCAACCGGCCACTGGAGTGAAAGAGCCAGCCCTTGGGCCTGGAGGACCAGGGCCCTGGTACCATAAACACCCAGACGCTCCTAGCACCATGGACAGCACTCTGTCAGATGCTCAAGCGCATATTGTTTTTTACTCATGTTCTGGTTTCAGGACCACAATAAAAACACAATAAAAGCTGAACAGGGTTCCATGGTGTAATGGTTAGCACTCTGGACTTTGACCCCAGGAGCTTCCACCACCAGACACCACTAGCTCCACCACCAGACGACAGCAGCATCACCACCACACCTCAGGAGCTTCCACCACCAGACACCACTAGCTCCACCACCAGACCCCAGCAGCATCACCACCAGACCCCAGCAGCATCACCACCAGACCCCAGGAGCTTCCACCACCAGACCCCAGGAATTTCCATCACCAGACCCAAGGAGCTTCCATCACCTGACCCCAGGAGCTTCCATCACCAGACCCCAGGAGCTTCCACCACCAGACCCCACTAGCTGCATCATCAGACCCCAGCAGCATCACCACCACACCTCAGGAGCTTCCACCACCAGACCCTGACAACAACTCAACAACCTCAACAACCCGGCTCACCTGGAGCCACCCAGAGACCCGGCTCACCGTCCGAACCAGGGGACCCGCTTTTAAGTCCCCCCCCCCCCCCCCCTCCCCCCCACTGTGTGGCGGAGTCACATCCTGGTTATACAGCAGAGTGGAGCAGCGGAAGCGTGCTGGGCCCATAACCCAGAGGTCGATGGATCGAAACCATCCTCTGCTACTTAAGAGATCCTCTCATACATGAGATGTGAGAGATTAACTGAAATCAATCCAGAGCTTTTTGGAAACAAGAAAGTGGATGTATGATCTATGAACATACTGCACTGACTGTTGATGAAAATGCATTTAATCAAAATGAGGATGAAAATATGTCTCAACCTAATAAAGTAAAACCAACCATTTTAAAATGAAGTAAAACCAACCATTTTAAAATAAAGACTCTAAATTGTCTATTTCTGAAGATTCACACACACACACACACACACACACACACACACACACACACACACACACACACACACACACATACACACAGCTGACAGGTTGTTGTGGCCGAGTGGTTAAGGCGATGGACTAGAAATCCATTGGGGATTCCCCGCGCAGGTTCGAATCCTGCCAACAATGAGTAATGTTTGAATGTGCAAGACGACTGCCTAATTTGCAGTTATTAATCATATCCAGTACAGTCTTTCAAAAGTAATCAGTTGGCTTCCCTTGTGGTACATTTTGTATTTTCTACCCAGCATGGTAATACCGATGGATGATTTTTAATTTTACCGCACCAGGACAACTTATATGAAATCACACATTTATTTCTAACATGAATGATTTGAAGATAGGATTTTTTTTTCGTTACGCCCGCCATTTTCAAAGCATGCAAGTTTCCGTAGTGTAGTGGTTATCACGTTCGCCTAACACGCGAAAGGTCCCCTGTTCGAAACTGGGCGGAAACATGTATTACTGCAATAATATTATTTGGACTTGGAAAACCCCTCTAATCCTCTTCTTGGTGCTCGGCACAGGAAGGTCGACCATCTCTTTCTCGCATTGGGTCTTATGCAGAAATGAATTTCGTTGCAGTTCCACAACTGATTAAAAGCCAGTCATTCCTCATTTACCTAATCTTTCAAATGTCCAACTTTACAGGAAAAAAAGAAACATATTACAGAGATTTTTTACAGGATCTTTTCGTCATTCAAAACATGTAAGTCACTAGCTCCACCACCAAACCCCAGCAGCATTAACACCAGACCCCACTAGCTCCACCACCAGACCACAGGAGCTTCCAACACCAGACCCCACTAGCTCCACCACCATACCCCAGCAGCATCACCACCAGACCCCAGGAGCTTCCACCACCAGACCCCAGGAGCTTCCACCACCAGACCTCAGGAGCTTCCACCAGACCCCAGCAGCATCACCACCAGACCCCACTAGCTCCACCACCAGACCCCAGCAGCATTACCACCAGACCCCATCCACCACCAGACCCTACTAGCTCCACCACCAGACCCCAGCAGCATTACCACCAGACCCCATCCACCACAAGACCCCACTAGCTCCACCACCAGACCCCAGCAGCATCACCACCAGACCCCATCCACCACCAGACCCTACTAGCTCCACCACCAGACCCCAGGAGCTTACAACACCAGACCCCACTAGCTCCACCACCGGACCCCAGCAGCATCAGCACCAGACCCCACTAGCTCCACCACCAGACGACAGCAGCATCACCACCACACCTCAGGAGCTTCCACCACCAGACACCACTAGCTCCTCCACCAGACCCCAGCAGCATCACCACCAGACCCCAGGAGCTTCCACCACCAGACCCCAGGAATTTCCATCACCAGACCCAAGGAGCTTCCATCACCTGACCCCAGGAGCTTCCATCACCAGACCCCAGGAGCTTCCACCACCAGACCCCACTAGCTGCACCACCAGACCCCAGCAGCATCACCACCACACCTCAGGAGCTTCCACCACCAGACCCCAACAACAACTCAACAACCTCAACAACCTCAACAACCCGGCTCACCTGGAGCCACCCAGAGACCCGGCTCACCGTCCGAACCAGGGGACCCGCTTTAGTCCCCTACCCCCCTCCCCCCCACTGTGTGGCGGAGTCACATCCTGGTTATACAGCAGAGTGGCGCAGCGGAAGCGTGCTGGGCCCATAACCCAGAGGTCGATGGATCGAAACCATCCTCTCCTACTTAAGAGATCCTCTCATACATGAGATGTGAGAGATTAACTGAAATCTATCCAGAGCTTTTTGGAAACAAGAAAGTGGATGTATGATCTATGAACATACTGCACTGACTGTTGATGAAAATGCATTTAATCAAAATGAGGATGAAAATATGTCTCAACCTAATAAAGTAAAACCAACCATTTTAAAATAAAGTAAAACCAACCATTTTAAAATAATGACTCTAAATTGTCTATTTCTGAAGATTCACACACACACACACACACACACACACACACACACACACACATACACACACACACATACACACAGCTGACAGGTTTTTGTGGCCGAGTGGTTAAGGCGATGGACTAGAAATCCATTGGGGATTCCCCGCGCAGGTTCGAATCCTGCCAACAACGAGTAATGTTTGAATGTGCAAGACGACTGCCTAATTTGCAGTTATTAATCATATCCAGTACTGTCTTTCAAAAGTAATCAGTTGGCTTCCCTTGTGGTACATTTTGTATTTTCTACCCAGCATGGTAATACCGATGGATGATTTTTAATTTTACCGCACCAGGACAACTTATATGAAATCACACATTTATTTCTAACATGAATGATTTGAAGATAGGATTTTTTTTTCGTTACGCCCGCCATTTTCAAAGCATGCAAGTTTCCGTAGTGTAGTGGTTATCACGTTCGCCTAACACGCGAAAGGTCCCCTGTTCGAAACTGGGCGGAAACATGTATTACTGCAATAATATTATTTGGACTTGGAAAACCCCTCTAATCCTCTTCTTGGTGCTCGGCACAGGAAGGTCGACCATCTCTTTCTCGCATTGGGTCTTATGCAGAAATGAATTTCGTTGCAGTTCCACAACTGATTAAAAGCCAGTCATTCCCCATTTACTTAATCTTTCAAATGTCCAACTTTACAGGAAAAAAAGAAACATATTACAGAGATTTTTTACAGGATCTTTTCGTCATGCCCGCCTTTTTCAAAACATGTAAGTCACTAGCTCCACCACCAAACCCCAGCAGCATTAACACCAGACCCCACTAGCTCCACCACCAGACCCCAGGAGCTTCCAACACCAGACCCCACTAGCTCCACCACCATACCCCAGCAGCATCACCACCAGACCCCAGGAGCTTCCACCACCAGACCCCAGGAGCTTCCACCACCAGACCTCAGGAGCTTCCACCACCAGACCCCAGGAGCTTCCACCAGACCCCAGCAGCATCACCACCAGACCCCACTAGCTCCACCACCAGACCCCAGCAGCATTACCACCAGACCCCATCCACCACCAGACCCTACTAGCTCCACCACCAGACCCCAGCAGCATTACCACCAGACCCCATCCACCACAAGACCCCACTAGCTCCACCACCAGACCCCAGCAGCATCACCACCAGACCCCATCCACCACCAGACCCTACTAGCTCCACCACCAGACCCCAGGAGCTTCCAACACCAGACCCCACTAGCTCCACCACCGGACCCCAGCAGCATCAGCACCAGACCCCAGGAGCTTCCACCACCAGACCCCAGGAGCTTCCACCACCAGACCCCAGGAGCTTCCACCACCAGACCCCAGGAGCTTCCACCACCAGACCTCAGGAGCTTCCACCACCAGACCCCAGGAGCTTCCACCACCAGACCCCAGCAGCATCAGCACCAGACCCCAGCAGCATCACCACCAGAACCCAGGAGCTTCCACCACCACACCCCAGGAGCTTCCATCACCAGACCCCAGGAGCTTCCACCACCACACCTCAGGAGCTTCCACCACCAAACCCTAACAACAACTCAACAACCTCAAAAACCCGGCTCACCTGGAGCCACCCAAAGACCCGGCTCACCGTCCGAACCCGGGGACCCGCTTTTAAGCCCCCCACCAACCGGCCACTGGAGTGAAAGAGCCAGCCCTTGGGCCTGGAGGACCAGGGCCCTGGTACCATAAACACCCAGACGCTCCTAGCACCATGGACAGCACTCTGTCAGATGCTCAAGCGCATATTGTTTTTTACTCATGTTCTGGTTTCAGGACCACAATAAAAACACAATAAAAGCTGAACAGGGTTCCATGGTGTAATGGTTAGCACTCTGGACTTTGACCCCAGGAGCTTCCACCACCAGACACCACTAGCTCCACCACCAGACGACAGCAGCATCACCACCACACCTCAGGAGCTTCCACCACCAGACACCACTAGCTCCACCACCAGACCCCAGCAGCATCACCACCAGACCCCAGCAGCATCACCACCAGACCCCAGGAGCTTCCACCACCAGACCCCAGGAATTTCCATCACCAGACCCAAGGAGCTTCCATCACCTGACCCCAGGAGCTTCCATCACCAGACCCCAGGAGCTTCCACCACCAGACCCCACTAGCTGCACCACCAGACCCCAAGCAGCATCACCACCAGAACCCAGGAGCTTCCACCACCACACCCCAGGAGCTTCCATCACCAGACCCCAGGAGCTTCCACCACCAGACCCCTCTAGCTGCACCACCAGACCCCAGCAGCATCACCACCACACCTCAGGAGCTTCCACCACCAAACCCTAACAAACAACTCTACAACCTCAAAAAACCCGGCTCACCTGGAGCCACCCAAAGACCCGGCTCACCGTCCGAACCCGGGGACCCCGCTTTTAAGCCCCCCACCGACCGGCCACTGGAGTGAAAGAGCCAGCCCTTGGGCCTGGATGGACCAGGGCCCTGGTACCATAAACACCCAGACGCTCCTAGCACCATGGACAGCACTCTGTCAGATGCTCAAGCGCATATTGTTTTTTACTCATGTTCTGGTTTCAGGACCACAATAAAAACACAATAAAAGCTGAACAGGGTTCCATGGTGTAATGGTTAGCACTTTGGACTTTGACCCCAGGAGCTTCCACCACCAGACACCACTAGCTCCACCACCAGACGACAAGCAGCATCACCACCACACCTCAGGAGCTTCCACCACCAGACACCACTAGCTCCACCACCAGACCCCAGCAGCATCACCACCAGACCCCAGCAGCATCACCACAGACCCCAGGAGCTTCCACCACCAGACCCCAGGAATTTCCATCACCAGACCCAAGGAGCTTCCATCACCTGACCCCAGGAGCTTCCATCACCAGACCCCAGGAGCTTCCACCACCAGACCCCACTAGCTGCACCACCAGACCCCAGCAGCATCACCACCCCACCTCAGGAGCTTCCACCACCAGACCCCAAAAACAACTCAACAACCTCAACAACCCGGCTCACCTGGAGCCACCCAGAGACCCGGCTCACCGTCCGAACCAGGGGACCCGCTTTTAAGTCCCCTACCCCCCTCCCCCCCACTGTGTGGCGGAGTCACATCCTGGTTATACAGCAGAGTGGCGCAGCGGAAGCGTGCTGGGCCCATAACCCAGAGGTCGATGGATCGAAACCATCCTCTGCTACTTAAGAGATCCTCTCATACATGAGATGTGAGAGATTAACTGAAATCTATCCAGAGCTTTTTGGAAACAAGAAAGTGGATGTATGATCTATGAACATACTGCACTGACTGTTGATAAAAATGCATTTAATCAAAATGAGGATGAAAATATGTCTCAACCTAATAAAGTAAAACCAACCATTTTAAAAAAAAGACTCTAAATTGTCTATTTCTGAAGATTCACACACACACACACACACACACACACACACACACATACACACAGCTGACAGGTTGTTGTGGCCGAGTGGTTAAGGCGATGGACTAGAAATCCATTGGGGATACCCCGCGCAGGTTCGAATCCTGCCAACAACGAGTAATGTTTGAATGTGCAAGACGACTGCCTAATTTGCAGTTATTAATCATATCCAGTACTGTCTTTCAAAAGTAATCAGTTGGCTTGCCTTGTGGTGCATTTTGTATTTTCTACCCAGCATGGTAATACCGATGGATGATTTTTAATTTTACCGCACCAGGACAACTTATATGAAATCACACATTTATTTCTAACATGAATGATTTGAAGATAGGATTTTTTTTTCGTTACGCCCGCCATTTTCAAAGCATGCAAGTTTCCGTAGTGTAGTGGTTATCACGTTCGCCTAACACGCGAAAGGTCCCCTGTTCGAAACTGGGCGGAAACATGTATTACTGCAATAATATTATTTGGACTTGGAAAACCCCTCTAATCCTCTTCTTGGTGCTCGGCACAGGAAGGTCGACCATCTCTTTCTCGCATTGGGTCTTATGCAGAAATGAATTTCGTTGCAGTTCCACAACTGATTAAAAGCCAGTCATTCCCCATTTACTTAATCTTTCAAATGTCCAACTTTACAGGAAAAAAAGAAACATATTACAGAGATTTTTTACAGGATCTTTTCGTCATGCCCGCCTTTTTCAAAACATGTAAGTCACTAGCTCCACCACCAAACCCCAGCAGCATTAACACCAGACCCCACTAGCTCCACCACCAGACCCCAGGAGCTTCCAACACCAGACCCCACTAGCTCCACCACCATACCCCAGCAGCATCACCACCAGACCCCAGGAGCTTCCACCACCAGACCCCAGGAGCTTCCACCACCAGACCTCAGGAGCTTCCACCACCAGACCCCAGGAGCTTCCACCAGACCCCAGCAGCATCACCACCAGACCCCACTAGCTCCACCACCAGACCCCAGCAGCATTACCACCAGACCCCATCCACCACCAGACCCTACTAGCTCCACCACCAGACCCCAGCAGCATTACCACCAGACCCCATCCACCACAAGACCCCACTAGCTCCACCACCAGACCCCAGCAGCATCACCACCAGACCCCATCCACCACCAGACCCTACTAGCTCCACCACCAGACCCCAGGAGCTTCCAACACCAGACCCCACTAGCTCCACCACCGGACCCCAGCAGCATCAGCACCAGACCCCAGGAGCTTCCACCACCAGACCCCAGGAGCTTCCACCACCAGACCCCAGGAGCTTCCACCACCAGACCCCAGGAGCTTCCACCACCAGACCTCAGGAGCTTCCACCACCAGACCCCAGGAGCTTCCACCACCAGACCCCAGCAGCATCAGCACCAGACCCCAGCAGCATCACCACCAGAACCCAGGAGCTTCCACCACCACACCCCAGGAGCTTCCATCACCAGACCCCAGGAGCTTCCACCACCACACCTCAGGAGCTTCCACCACCAAACCCTAACAACAACTCAACAACCTCAAAAACCCGGCTCACCTGGAGCCACCCAAAGACCCGGCTCACCGTCCGAACCCGGGGACCCGCTTTTAAGCCCCCCACCAACCGGCCACTGGAGTGAAAGAGCCAGCCCTTGGGCCTGGAGGACCAGGGCCCTGGTACCATAAACACCCAGACGCTCCTAGCACCATGGACAGCACTCTGTCAGATGCTCAAGCGCATATTGTTTTTTACTCATGTTCTGGTTTCAGGACCACAATAAAAACACAATAAAAGCTGAACAGGGTTCCATGGTGTAATGGTTAGCACTCTGGACTTTGACCCCAGGAGCTTCCACCACCAGACACCACTAGCTCCACCACCAGACGACAGCAGCATCACCACCACACCTCAGGAGCTTCCACCACCAGACACCACTAGCTCCACCACCAGACCCCAGCAGCATCACCACCAGACCCCAGCAGCATCACCACCAGACCCCAGGAGCTTCCACCACCAGACCCCAGGAATTTCCATCACCAGACCCAAGGAGCTTCCATCACCTGACCCCAGGAGCTTCCATCACCAGACCCCAGGAGCTTCCACCACCAGACCCCACTAGCTGCACCACCAGACCCCAGCAGCATCACCACCAGAACCCAGGAGCTTCCACCACCACACCCCAGGAGCTTCCATCACCAGACCCCAGGAGCTTCCACCACCAGACCCCTCTAGCTGCACCACCAGACCCCAGCAGCATCACCACCACACCTCAGGAGCTTCCACCACCAAACCCTAACAACAACTCAACAACCTCAAAAACCCGGCTCACCTGGAGCCACCCAAAGACCCGGCTCACCGTCCGAACCCGGGGACCCGCTTTTAAGCCCCCCACCGACCGGCCACTGGAGGTGAAAGAGCCAGCCCTTGGGCCTGGAGGACCAGGGCCCTGGTACCATAAACACCCAGACGCTCCTAGCACCATGGACAGCACTCTGTCAGATGCTCAAGCGCATATTGTTTTTTACTCATGTTCTGGTTTCAGGACCACAATAAAAACACAATAAAAGCTGAACAGGGTTCCATGGTGTAATGGTTAGCACTTTGGACTTTGACCCCAGGAGCTTCCACCACCAGACACCACTAGCTCCACCACCAGACGACAGCAGCATCACCACCACACCTCAGGAGCTTCCACCACCAGACACCACTAGCTCCACCACCAGACCCCAGCAGCATCACCACCAGACCCCAGCAGCATCACCACCAGACCCCAGGAGCTTCCACCACCAGACCCCAGGAATTTCCATCACCAGACCCAAGGAGCTTCCATCACCTGACCCCAGGAGCTTCCATCACCAGACCCCAGGAGCTTCCACCACCAGACCCCACTAGCTGCACCACCAGACCCCAGCAGCATCACCACCCCACCTCAGGAGCTTCCACCACCAGACCCCAAAAACAACTCAACAACCTCAACAACCCGGCTCACCTGGAGCCACCCAGAGACCCGGCTCACCGTCCGAACCAGGGGACCCGCTTTTAAGTCCCCTACCCCCCTCCCCCCCACTGTGTGGCGGAGTCACATCCTGGTTATACAGCAGAGTGGCGCAGCGGAAGCGTGCTGGGCCCATAACCCAGAGGTCGATGGATCGAAACCATCCTCTGCTACTTAAGAGATCCTCTCATACATGAGATGTGAGAGATTAACTGAAATCTATCCAGAGCTTTTTGGAAACAAGAAAGTGGATGTATGATCTATGAACATACTGCACTGACTGTTGATAAAAATGCATTTAATCAAAATGAGGATGAAAATATGGCCGTTTTCGAATTCGCATACTGTACTACAAGTATACACTGATTTGGCCAAAGTGTAGTAAGTAGTATGCTGTATGTGAACAGAAGGAAATCTGCAGTGTGCGAAAAATACCCGGATGTTGTACTGATCTGGAAAAAAATCCGCAGCATGCTTCAGACAGCCTACCTCGCTTACTATATCCCAGAATGCAATGCGGCCTCGGCCGGGCAGCGCTTTTTTCTTTTTTTTCTCAAAGCTTTATTGAGAAAACAGCTGCAATCGGACAGTGATGTGATGTGAAGGCAGAAAGGACTAGTTACACCGTGGAGAGGGAGAAGGAGGAATATAAATGTAAGTAACTTTAATATATAACCTTTTTAATTCAATTTAGTGTAAGGACAACGATTAAAAATTGTGGGTTTTTAATAGTATGTTAGGTTTTTGTTAGTTATCTTAGCATGCTTGCTACGTAAATAAAAGTGAACTAAGTGTTATGACAACGTTATATATCGGTAGTTCGTTGTATTTTCATGAAATAACTTTCATTTCTGTGTTTTGACAGAGAATTTGTCCGGGAGCTGAAATAAATAGATGCAGAGAGAGGGTTTGGACAAGGAGGAGAAGATGGAGAGAGAGCTACTCGACAGAGAGGAGAAGATAAATAAAATAAAATTAACTTCAATAGACTGATATGTTCATTTCAATACATTTATTAAAATCCCTTTCCATCCCTTATGTCATTTCATCAATGAAATTGGTTTTACTGCTATTTCAACATTTAAGATAAGATAATCCTTTATTAGTCCCACATCGGAGAAATTGGCAAGATATAGCCCGACTGGAATCGAACCCCTGTTCGCTGTACGAAAGTCGCTAATCAACCCATTGAGCTATAAGATATACAGCTCTGTTCTGTCTGTGGTATATATATATCCATCTAGTAACAACACGAAGCTTCACTTTATATTCAGACAAACTAACGTGACAGCTACAACTGTTAGATTTAATCTATTAAACCAACATTTATTTCCTAAATGATTTATTTCAGCCGGTGACAATTCTCCACAGGGCTGCAGGTTTCTCCCCGGGACGAGGCCGTGGGTTGACCCGGCGATCGCGTCTGTTCTCCGGCCGTGAGCTGCTGATGCGGCCGGACCGGCGGCTCTTTTGATCCCCGAAACATCGGATCAAATTTCTACGCCTTACTTTTACGCCTGAATGTTAAAAGATGTTAAAACGTAATAAAGTGGCATATTAACAGCGCTACAGCTGGAATTACAACAGCTTCTAGTCCAGTGTTTCTCAATCCTGGTCCTCCTGCATGTTTTAGATGTTTCCCTGCTTCAGCGCACCGTGATAAAAGTACGTGTGTCATCAACAGAGTTGTGCAGACCTTGGTGACAGCTAATTAGGACCTTTAATTAGAATCAGGTGTGTTGGTGCAGGGAAATATCTAAAACATGCAGGACAGGGAACACGAGGACCAGGATTGAGAAACACTCTAGTCTGCTTTTAAATCTCATCTTTCGCTGACGTTTTGGTGCGAAATGCATTCTGGGATACACTGTAGCACACTGCTGTGTGAGCGGTCTGCTGGAGCAGCGTACTGAATCCTTCATTCAGTAGGCAGTATTCAGTGCATACTTTGCAGTATGTAGCATATAGTGCGGTAGTGTCTGAATTCGAAAACGGCCTATGTCTCAACCTAATAAAGTAAAACCAACCATTTTAAAAAAAAGACTCTAAATTGTCTATTTCTGAAGATTCACACACACACACACACACACACACACACACACACACACACACACACACACACACACACACACACACACACACACACACACACACACACACACACACACACACACACACACACACACACACACACACACACACACACACACACACACACACACACACACACACACACACACACACACACACACACACACACACACACACACACACACACACACACACACACACACACACACACACACACACACACACACACACACACACACATACACACAGCTGACAGGTTGTTGTGGCCGAGCAGCGGAAGCGTGCTGGGCCCATAACCCAGAGGTCGATGGATCGAAACCATCCTCTGCTACTTAAGAGATCCTCTCATACATGAGATGTGAGAGATTAACTGAAATCTATCCAGAGCTTTTTGGAAACAAGAAAATGGATGTATGATCTATGAACATACTGCACTGACTGTTGATGAAAATGCATTTAATCAAAATGAGGATGAAAATATGTCTCAACCTAATAAAGTAAAACCAACCATTTTAAAATGAAGTAAAACCAACCATTTTAAAATAAAGACTCTAAATTGTCTATTTCTGAAGATTCACACACACACACACACACACACACACACACACACACACACACATACACACAGCTGACAGGTTGTTGTGGCCGAGTGGTTAAGGCGATGGACTAGAAATCCATTGGGGATTCCCCGCGCAGGTTCGAATCCTGCCAACAATGAGTAATGTTTGAATGTGCAAGACGACTGCCTAATTTGCAGTTATTAATCATATCCAGTACTGTCTTTCAAAAGTAATCAGTTGGCTTCCCTTGTGGTACATTTTGTATTTTCTACCCAGCCTGGTAATACCGATGGATGATTTTTAATTTTACCGCACCAGGACAACTTATATGAAATCACACATTTATTTCTAACATGAATGATTTGAAGATAGGATTTTTCTTTCGTTACGCCCGCCATTTTCAAAGCATGCAAGTTTCCGTAGTGTAGTGGTTATCACGTTCGCCTAACACGCGAAAGGTCCCCTGTTCGAAACTGGGCGGAAACATGTATTACTGCAAGAATGTTATTTGGACTTGGAAAACCCCTCTAATCCTCTTCTTGGTGCTCGGCACAGGAAGGTCGACCATCTCTTTCTCGCATTGGGTCTTATGCAGAAATGAATTTCGTTGCAGTTCCACAACTGATTAAAAGCCAGTCATTCCTCATTTACCTAATCTTTCAAATGTCCAACTTTACAGGAAAAAAAGAAACATATTACAGAGATTTTTTACAGGATCTTTTCGTCATGCCCGCCTTTTTCAAAACATGTAAGTCACTAGCTCCACCACCAAACCCCAGCAGCATTAACACCAGACCCCACTAGCTCCACCACCAGACCACAGGAGCTTCCAACACCAGACCCCACTAGCTCCACCACCATACCCCAGCAGCATCACCACCAGACCCCAGGAGCTTCCACCACCAGACCCCAGGAGCTTCCACCACCAGACCTCAGGAGCTTCCACCAGACCCCAGCAGCATCACCACCAGACCCCACTAGCTCCACCACCAGACCCCAGCAGCATTACCACCAGACCCCATCCACCACCAGACCCTACTAGCTCCACCACCAGACCCCAGCAGCATTACCACCAGACCCCATCCACCACAAGACCCCACTAGCTCCACCACCAGACCCCAGCAGCATAACCACCAGACCCCATCCACCACCAGACCCTACTAGCTCCACCACCAGACCCCAGGAGCTTACAACACCAGACCCCACTAGCTCCACCACCGGACCCCAGCAGCATCAGCACCAGACCCCACTAGCTCCACCACCGGACCCCAGCAGCATCAGCACCAGACCCCAGGAGCTTCCACCACCAGACCCCAGGAGCTTCCACCACCAGACCCCAGGAGCTTCCACCACCAGACCCCAGGAGCTTCCACCACCAGACCTCAGGAGCTTCCACCACCAGACCCCAGGAGCTTCCACCACCAGACCCCAGCAGCATCAGCACCAGACCCCAGCAGCATCACCACCAGAACCCAGGAGCTTCCACCACCACACCCCAGGAGCTTCCATCACCAGACCCCAGGAGCTTCCACCACCAGACCCCTCTAGCTGCACCACCAGACCCCAGCAGCATCACCACCACACCTCAGGAGCTTCCACCCCCAAACCCTAACAACAACTCAACAACCTCAAAAACCCGGCTCACCTGGAGCCACCCAAAGACCCGGCTCACCGTCCGAACCCGGGGACCCGCTTTTAAGCCCCCCACCGACCGGCCACTGGAGTGAAAGAGCCAGCCCTTGGGCCTGGAGGACCAGGGCCCTGGTACCATAAACACCCAGACGCTCCTAGCACCATGGACAGCACTCTGTCAGATGCTCAAGCGCATATTGTTTTTTACTCATGTTCTGGTTTCAGGACCACAATAAAAACACAATAAAAGCTGAACAGGGTTCCATGGTGTAATGGTTAGCACTCTGGACTTTGACCCCAGGAGCTTCCACCACCAGACACCACTAGCTCCACCACCAGACAACAGCAGCATCACCACCACACCTCAGGAGCTTCCACCACCAGACACCACTAGCTCCTCCACCAGACCCCAGCAGCATCACCACCAGACCCCAGGAGCTTCCACCACCAGACCCCAGGAATTTCCATCACCAGACCCAAGGAGCTTCCATCACCTGACCCCAGGAGCTTCCATCACCAGACCCCAGGAGCTTCCACCACCAGACCCCACTAGCTGCACCACCAGACCCCAGCAGCATCACCACCACACCTCAGGAGCTTCCACCACCAGACCCCAACAACAACTCAACAACCTCAACAACCTCAACAACCCGGCTCACCTGGAGCCACCCAGAGACCCGGCTCACCGTCCGAACCAGGGGACCCGCTTTTAAGTCCCCTACCCCCCTCCCCCCCACTGTGTGGCGGAGTCACATCCTGGTTATACAGCAGAGTGGCGCAGCGGAAGCGTGCTGGGCCCATAACCCAGAGGTCGATGGATCGAAACCATCCTCTGCTACTTAAGAGATCCTCTCATACATGAGATGTGAGAGATTAACTGAAATCTATCCAGAGCTTTTTGGAAACAAGAAAGTGGATGTATGATCTATGAACATACTGCACTGACTGTTGATGAAAATGCATTTAATCAAAATGAGGATGAAAATATGTCTCAACCTAATAAAGTAAAACCAACCATTTTAAAATAAAGTAAAACCAACCATTTTAAAATAAAGACTCTAAATTGTCTATTTCTGAAGATTCACACACACACACACACACATACACACAGCTGACAGGTTGTTGTGGCTGAGTGGTTAAGGCGATGGACTAGAAATCCATTGGGGATTCCCCGCGCAGGTTCGAATCCTGCCAACAACGAGTAATGTTTGAATGTGCAAGACGACTGCCTAATTTGCAGTTATTAATCATATCCAGTACTGTCTTTCAAAAGTAATCAGTTGGCTTCCCTTGTGGTACATTTTGTATTTTCTACCCAGCATGGTAATACCGATGGATGATTTTTAATTTTACCGCACCAGGACAACTTATATGAAATCACACATTTATTTCTAACATGAATGATTTGAAGATAGGATTTTTTTTTCGCTACGCCCGCCATTTTCAAAGCATGCAAGTTTTCGTAGTGTAGTGGTTATCACGTTTGCCTAACACGCGAAAGGTCCCCTGTTCGAAACTGGGCGGAAACATGTATTACTGCAATAATATTATTTGGACTTGGAAAACCCCTCTAATCCTCTTCTTGGTGCTCGGCACAGGAAGGTCGACCATCTCTTTCTCGCATTGGGTCTTATGCAGAAATGAATTTCGTTGCAGTTCCACAACTGATTAAAAGCCAGTCATTCCCCATTTACCTAATCTTTCAAATGTCCAACTTTACAGGAAAAAAAGAAACATATTACAGAGATTTTTTACAGGATCTTTTCGTCATGCCCGCCTTTTTCAAAACATGTAAGTCACTAGCTCCACCACCAAACCCCAGCAGCATTAACACCAGACCCCACTAGCTCCACCACCAGACCCCAGGAGCTTCCAACACCAGACCCCACTAGCTCCACCACCATACCCCAGCAGCATTAACACCAGACCCCAGGAGCTTCCACCACCAGACCCCAGGAGCTTCCACCACCAGACCTCAGGAGCTTCCACCACCAGACCCCAGGAGCTTCCACCAGACCCCAGCAGCATCACCACCAGACCCCACTAGCTCCACCACCAGACCCCAGCAGCATTACCACCAGACCCCATCCACCACCAGACCCTACTAGCTCCACCACCAGATCCCAGCAGCATTACCACCAGACCCCTTCCACCACAAGACCCCACTAGCTCCACCACCAGACCCCAGCAGCATCACCACCAGACCCCATCCACCACCAGACCCTACTAGCTCCACCACCAGACCCCAGGAGCTTCCAACACCAGACCCCACTAGCTCCACCACCGGACCCCAGCAGCATCAGAACCAGACCCCAGGAGCTTCCACCACCAGACCCCAGGAGCTTCCACCACCAGACCCCAGGAGCTTCCACCACCAGACCCCAGGAGCTTCCACCACCAGACCTCAGGAGCTTCCACCACCAGACCCCAGGAGCTTCCACCACCAGACCCCAGCAGCATCAGCACCAGACCCCAGCAGCATCACCACCAGAACCCAGGAGCTTCCACCACCACACCCCAGGAGCTTCCATCACCAGACCCCAGGAGCTTCCACCACCAGACCCCTCTATCTGCACCACCAGACCCCAGCAGCATCACCACCACACCTCAGGAGCTTCCACCACCAAACCCTAACAACAACTCAACAACCTCAAAAACCCGGCTCACCTGGAGCCACCCAAAGACCCGGCTCACCGTCCGAACCCGGGGACCCGCTTTTAAGCCCCCCACCGACCGGCCACTGGAGTGAAAGAGCCAGCCCTTGGGCCTGGAGGACCAGGGCCCTGGTACCATAAACACCCAGACGCTCCTAGCACCATGGACAGCACTCTGTCAGATGCTCAAGCGCATATTGTTTTTTACTCATGTTCTGGTTTCAGGACCACAATAAAAACACAATAAAAGCTGAACAGGGTTCCATGGTGTAATGGTTAGCACTCTGGACTTTGACCCCAGGAGCTTCCACCACCAGACACCACTAGCTCCACCACCAGACGACAGCAGCATCACCACCACACCTCAGGAGCTTCCACCACCAGACACCACTAGCTCCACCACCAGACCCCAGCAGCATCACCACCAGACCCCAGCAGCATCACCACCAGACCCCAGGAGCTTCCACCACCAGACCCCAGGAATTTCCATCACCAGACCCAAGGAGCTTCCATCACCTGACCCCAGGAGCTTCCATCACCAGACCCCAGGAGCTTCCACCACCAGACCCCACTAGCTGCACCACCAGACCCCAGCAGCATCACCACCACACCTCAGGAGCTTCCACCACCAGACCCTGACAACAACTCAACGACCTCAACAACCCGGCTCACCTGGAGCCACCCAGAGACCCGGCTCACCGTCCGAACCAGGGGACCCGCTTTTAAGTCCCCTCCCCCCCTGCCCCCCACTGTGTGGCGGAGTCACATCCTGGTTATACAGCAGAGTGGCGCAGCGGAAGCGTGCTGGGCCCATAACCCAGAGGTCGATGGATCGAAACCATCCTCTGCTACTTAAGAGATCCTCTCATACATGAGATGTGAGAGATTAACTGAAATCTATCCAGAGCTTTTTGGAAACAAGAAAGTGGATGTATGATCTATGAACATACTGCACTGACTGTTGATGAAAATGCATTTAATCAAAATGAGGATGAAAATATGTCTCAACCTAATAAAGTAAAACCAACCATTTTAAAATAAAGTAAAACCAACCATTTTAAAATAAAGACTCTAAATTGTCTATTTCTGAAGATTCACACACACACACACACACACACACACACACACACACACACACACACACACACACATACACACAGCTGACAGGTTGTTGTGGCCGAGTGGTTAAGGCGATGGACTAGAAATCCATTGGGGATTCCCCGCGCAGGTTCGAATCCTGCCAACAACGAGTAATGTTTGAATGTGCAAGACGACTGCCTAATTTGCAGTTATTAATCATATCCAGTACTGTCTTTCAAAAGTAATCAGTTGGCTTCCCTTGTGGTACATTTCGTATTTTCTACCCAGCATGGTAAATCCGATGGATGATTTTTAATTTTACCGCACCAGGACAACTTATATGAAATCACACATTTATTTCTAACATGAATGATTTGAAGATAGGATTTTTTTTTCGCTACGCCCGCCATTTTCAAAGCATGCAAGTTTTCGTAGTGTAGTGGTTATCACGTTCGCCTAACACGCGAAAGGTCCCCTGTTCGAAACTGGGCGGAAACATGTATTACTGCAATAATATTATTTGGACTTGGAAAACCCCTCTAATCCTCTTCTTGGTGCTCGGCACAGGAAGGTCGACCATCTCTTTCTCGCATTGGGTCTTATGCAGAAATGAATTTCGTTGCAGTTCCACAACTGATTAAAAGCCAGTCATTCCCCATTTACCTAATCTTTCAAATGTCCAACTTTACAGGAAAAAAAGAAACATATTACAGAGATTTTTTACAGGATCTTTTCGTCATGCCCGCCTTTTTCAAAACATGTAAGTCACTAGCTCCACCACCAAACCCCAGCAGCATTAACACCAGACCCCACTAGCTCCACCACCAGACCCCAGGAGCTTCCAACACCAGACCCCACTAGCTCCACCACCATACCCCAGCAGCATTAACACCAGACCCCAGGAGCTTCCACCACCAGACCCCAGGAGCTTCCACCACCAGACCTCAGGAGCTTCCACCACCAGACCCCAGGAGCTTCCACCAGACCCCAGCAGCATCACCACCAGACCCCACTAGCTCCACCACCAGACCCCAGCAGCATTACCACCAGACCCCATCCACCACCAGACCCTACTAGCTCCACCACCAGACCCCAGCAGCATTACCACCAGACCCCATCCACCACCAGACCCTACTAGCTCCACCACCAGACCCCAGCAGCATTACCACCAGACCCCATCCACCACAAGACCCCACTAGCTCCACCACCAGACCCCAGCAGCATCACCACCAGACCCCATCCACCACCAGACCCTACTAGCTCCACCACCAGACCCCAGGAGCTTCCAACACCAGACCCCACTAGCTCCACCACCAGACCCCAGCAGCATCAGCACCAGACCCCAGGAGCTTCCACCACCAGACCCCAGGAGCTTCCACCACCAGACCCCAGGAGCTTCCACCACCAGACCCCAGGAGCTTCCACCACCAGACCTCAGGAGCTTCCACCACCAGACCCCAGGAGCTTCCACCACCAGACCCCAGCAGCATCAGCACCAGACCCCAGCAGCATCACCACCAGAACCCAGGAGCTTCCACCACCACACCCCAGGAGCTTCCATCACCAGACCCCAGGAGCTTCCACCACCAGACCCCTCTAGCTGCACCACCAGACCCCAGCAGCATCACCACCACACCTCAGGAGCTTCCACCACCAAACCCTAACAACAACTCAACAACCTCAAAAACCCGGCTCACCTGGAGCCACCCAAAGACCCGGCTCACCGTCCGAACCCGGGGACCCGCTTTTAAGCCCCCCCACCGACCGGCCACTGGAGTGAAAGAGCCAGCCCTTGGGCCTGGAGGACCAGGGCCCTGGTACCATAAACACCCAGATGCTCCTAGCACCATGGACAGCACTCTGTCAGATGCTCAAGCGCATATTGTTTTTTACTCATGTTCTGGTTTCAGGACCACAATAAAAACACAATAAAAGCTGAACAGGGTTCCATGGTGTAATGGTTAGCACTCTGGACTTTGACCCCAGGAGCTTCCACCACCAGACACCACTAGCTCCACCACCAGACGACAGCAGCATCACCACCACACCTCAGGAGTTTCCACCACCAGACACCACTAGCTCCACCACCAGACCCCAGCAGCATCACCACCAGACCCCAGCAGCATCACCACCAGACCCCAGGAGCTTCCACCACCAGACCCCAGGAATTTCCATCACCAGACCCAAGGAGCTTCCATCACCTGACCCCAGGAGCTTCCATCACCAGACCCCAGGAGCTTCCACCACCAGACCCCACTAGCTGCACCACCAGACCCCAGCAGCATCACCACCACACCTCAGGAGCTTCCACCACCAGAGCCCAACAACAACTCAACAACCTCAACAACCCGGCTCACCTGGAGCCACCCAGAGACCCGGCTCACCGTCCGAACCAGGGGACCCGCTTTTAAGTCCCCTACCCCCCTCCCCATCACTGTGTGGCGGAGTCACATCCTGGTTATACAGCAGAGTGGCGCAGCGGAAGCGTGCTGGGCCCATAACCCAGAGGTCGATGGATCGAAACCATCCTCTGCTACTTAAGAGATCCTCTCATACATGAGATGTGAGAGATTAACTGAAATCTATCCAGAGCTTTATGGAAACAAGAAAGTGGATGTATGATCTATGAACATACTGCACTGACTGTTGATGAAAATGCATTTAATCAAAATGAGGATGAAAATATGTCTCAACCTAATAAAGTAAAACCAACCAGTTTAAAATAAAGTAAAACCAACCATTTTAAAATAAAGACTCTAAATTGTCTATTTCTGAAGATTCACACACACACACACACACACACACACACACAGCTGACAGGTTGTTGTGGCCGTACCTTGCAGTTTCTGGACTGCCTCCGAGGTCCTAACACATCCTAACAGGTCCGAACAAGATCAAAGAGTTTCCACTGAGGTCCGAACAGATCCGAACGAGGTCCGAACAGATCCGAACGAGCTCCGAACCAATCCGAACGACGTGCCTGGTCACGTGATGCAGGAGGGGGCGTGGCTATCGCTTTAGAATGTCGGCCATGTTTTTCCCCGCATCACCAGACAACACCAAAAACGGAAAAAGGTTTGAAAACTTGATTAATGCTCATAAAGGCACCGGCAGGTAGAAGCCGAATTTCAAAGCGTGTGATAAAACGATGAACAAACTATTTTTCTGTACCGCAAGCCCGTTATTTAACTTGTATTTTCAACTTTCTCGTTAAATAGGCGATTTGCTAATGGAGCTTCTGCCTGTGTGTGATGGTGGGTTATGATGCTGATGAGACTGAATCAGAACAACAATAGTAACGTATTCCTTTATTTACTGAATAAACTATGCCGATTTCTCGGGAAAAGCCTTAAGATGTGAAAAAATATTGCCAAATTTCATTGCCCATCAGTGGAATATTAATTTATCTGCTATCTGTGGCGTTTTCTCTCCTCTGGTAATGGAGCCTGGTTATACAGTTAGAGCAGAGCAGACAGATGTGTACTGATGTGTAGATCTGTCCAGATGTATTAAGCATGCTTAATTGGGCCAAGTTTAATTTTTCGTCAGTGGAATAGTATTTTTACATCTGTCTGTGTGATAATATATATAGCACCTTTCAAACCATACAGTTACAAAGTGCTTCACAACAATAATAAAACAGTAATGCAAAACATAACATAACATAACATAACATAACACATCCATACATAGTTGCATCGGCACTGTCTGTACAGGCTATAGCTTGATATTATCCTGTTTTATATATATATATATACATATACATATATATATGTATATATGTATGTATGTATGTATGTATGTATGTATGTATGTATGTATGTATGTATGTATGTATGTATGTATGTATGTATGTATGTATGTATGTATGTATGTATGTATGTATGTATAATATATATATATATATATATATATATATATATATATATATATATATATATATATATATATATATATTCCACAGAACAGACATTCCACAGAACAAATGAAGCATATGGATGTTTCTTTCACTGTTTAGTTACACCCAGAAGGCAAAGAAAAAGGGCCGTGCGTCAAGAGGACCATGGAGAGCACCCAGGAAGTCCAGTGGTTCTGCTGCTGGACAGCAGGAAGTCCAGTGGTTCTGCTGCTGGACAGCAGGAAGTCCAGTGGTTCTGCTGGACAGCAGGAAGTCCAGTGGTTCTGCTGCTGGACATAAGGAAGTCCAGTGGTTCTGCTGCTGGACAGCAGGAAGTCCAGTGGTTCTGCTGCTGCTTCCAGCTGCTTCTGTGCAGCATTCACACCAATTGATGTTCCTGTCTTTGAGTCTCTGTTTGTCTGTGTGTCTCTGTGTCGTTTAATAAATAGTTTAACAAAGTTTAATATAAAGTTTAATAAATATTTTGAGCGAAGAACAGCCTTCATGTTTTTATTTAATTTCCTCTTGAAAAACAGGATTCATCTATTGAATGTGATTGTCAAAACTACTGCCAGAATTACTTGCATAATCATTTTAAGTTTTATTCACAAAACCCAGCACTCTTTCCCACAGGTTTTGGTGTGTTATCTGTTCAAAGCTGTGGTAGTTGGGATGTTGCCACAAGACACATGGAAATTAAAGTGATGATAAAACCTTGCAATAGGGGCAGAAGTGTGTGTAAACAATGTTGAGAAGATAAGAATAGAGAAAAATATAATGTTCATTTTCCTCCTTTTTTTCCTCCTTTTCTTTTCCCTCTTTCCCCCCTCCTCCCTCTTTTTTCTTTTCTTTCCCCCCCTCGGGCAGTCCCTTTAGCCCCATTTTTGGCCGAGTGGTTAAGGCGATGGACTAGAAATCCATTGGGGATTCCCCGCGCCGGTTCGAATCCTGCCAACAACGAGTAATGTTTGAATGTGCAAGACGACTGCCTAATTTGCAGTTATTAATCATATCCAGTACTGTCTTTCAAAAGTAATCAGTTGGCTTCCCTTGTGGTACATTTTCTACCCAGCATGGTAATACCGATGGATGATTTTTAATTTTACCGCACCAGGACAACTTATATGAAATCACACATTTATTTCTAACATGAATGATTTGAAGATAGGATTTTTTTTTCGTTACGCCCGCCATTTTTAAAGCATGCAAGTTTCCGTAGTGTAGTGGTTATCACGTTCGCCTAACACGCGAAAGGTCCCCTGTTCGAAACTGGGCGGAAACATGTATTACTGCAATAATATTATTTGGACTTGGAAAACCCCTCTAATCCTCTTCTTGGTGCTCGGCACAGGAAGGTCGACCATCTCTTTCTCGCATTGGGTCTTATGCAGAAATGAATTTCGTTGCAGTTCCACAACTGATTAAAAGCCAGTCATTCCTCATTTACCTAATCTTTCAAATGTCCAACTTTACAGGAAAAAAAGAAACATATTACAGAGATTTTTTACAGGATCTTTTCGTCATGCCCGTCTTTTTCAAAACATGTAAGTCACTAGCTCCACCACCAAACCCCAGCAGCATTAACACCAGACCCCACTAGCTCCACCACCAGACCCCAGGAGCTTCCAACACCAGACCCCACTAGCTCCACCACCATACCCCAGCAGCATCACCACCAGACCCCAGGAGCTTCCACCACCAGACCCCAGGAGCTTCAACCACCAGACCTCAGGAGCTTCCACCACCAGACCCCAGGAGCTTCCACCAGACCCCAGCAGCATCACCACCAGACCCCACTAGCTCCACCACCAGACCCCAGCAGCATTACCACCAGACCCCATCCACCACCAGACCCTACTAGCTCCACCACCAGACCCCAGCAGCATTACCACCAGACCCCATCCACCACAAGACCCCACTAGCTCCACCACCAGACCCCAGCAGCATCACCACCAGACCCCATCCACCACCAGACCCTACTAGCTCCACCACCAGACCCCAGGAGCTTCCAACACCAGACCCCACTAGCTCCACCACCGGACCCCAGCAGCATCAGCACCAGACCCCAGGAGCTTCCACCACCAGACCCCAGGAGCTTCCACCACCAGACCCCAGGAGCTTCCACCACCAGACCTCAGGAGCTTCCACCACCAGACCCCAGGAGCTTCCACCACCAGACCCCAGCAGCATCAGCACCAGACCCCAGCAGCATCACCACCAGAACCCAGGAGCTTCCACCACCACACCCCAGGAGCTTCCATCACCAGACCCCAGGAGCTTCCACCACCACACCTCAGGAGCTTCCACCACCAAACCCTAACAACAACTCAACAACCTCAAAAACCCGGCTCACCTGGAGCCACCCAAAGACCCGGCTCACCGTCCGAACCCGGGGACCCGCTTTTAAGCCCCAGCAGCATTACCACCAGACCCCATCCACCACCAGACCCTACTAGCTC
>NW_026906207.1:162500-170000 GCF_033807715.1 Cololabis saira
CACCAGACCCCACTAGCTCCACCACCAGACCCCAGCAGCACCCCACCTCAGGAGCTTCCACCACCAAACCCTAACAACAACTCAACAACCTCAAAAACCCGGCTCACCTGGAGCCACCCAAAGACCCGGCTCACCGTCCGAACCCGGGGACCCGCTTTTAAGCCCCCCACCGACCGGCCACTGGAGTGAAAGAGCCAGCCCTTGGGCCTGGAGGACCAGGGCCCTGGTACCATAAACACCCAGACGCTCCTAGCACCATGGACAGCACTCTGTCAGATGCTCAAGCGCATATTGTTTTTTACTCATGTTCTGGTTTCAGGACCACAATAAAAACACAATAAAAGCTGAACAGGGTTCCGTGGTGTAATGGTTAGCACTCTGGACTTTGACCCCAGGAGCTTCCACCACCAGACACCACTAGCTCCACCACCAGACGACAGCAGCATCACCACCACACCTCAGGAGCTTCCACCACCAGACACCACTAGCTCCACCACCAGACCCCAGCAGCATCACCACCAGACCCCAGCAGCATCACCACCAGACCCAAGGAGCTTCCATCACCTGACCCCAGGAGCTTCCATCACCAGACCCCAGGAGCTTCCACCACCAGACCCCACTAGCTGCACCACCAGACCCCAGCAGCATCACCACCAGAACCCAGGATCTTCCACCACCACACCCCAGGAGCTTCCATCACCAGACCCCAGGAGCTTCCACCACCAGACCCCTCTAGCTGCACCACCAGACCCCAGCAGCATCACCACCACACCTCAGGAGCTTCCACCACCAAACCCTAACAACAACTCAACAACCTCAAAAACCCGGCTCACCTGGAGCCACCCAAAGACCCGGCTCACCGTCCGAACCCGGGGACCCGCTTTTAAGCCCCCCACCGACCGGCCACTGGAGTGAAAGAGCCAGCCCTTGGGCCTGGAGGACCAGGGCCCTGGTACCATAAACACCCAGACGCTCCTAGCACCATGGACAGCACTCTGTCAGATGCTCAAGCGCATATTGTTTTTTACTCATGTTCTGGTTTCAGGACCACAATAAAAACACAATAAAAGCTGAACAGGGTTCCATGGTGTAATGGTTAGCACTCTGGACTTTGACCCCAGGAGCTTCCACCACCAGACACCACTAGCTCCACCACCAGACGACAGCAGCATCACCACCACACCTCAGGAGCTTCCACCACCAGACACCACTAGCTCCACCACCAGACCCCAGCAGCATCACCACCAGACCCCAGCAGCATCACCACCAGACCCCAGGAGCTTCCACCACCAGACCCCAGGAATTTCCATCACCAGACCCAAGGAGCTTCCATCACCTGACCCCAGGAGCTTCCATCACCAGACCCCAGGAGCTTCCACCACCAGACCCCACTAGCTGCACCACCAGACCCCAGCAGCATCACCACCCCACCTCAGGAGCTTCCACCACCAGACCCCAAAAACAACTCAACAACCTCAACAACCCGGCTCACCTGGAGCCACCCAGAGACCCGGCTCACCGTCCGAACCAGGGGACCCGCTTTTAAGTCCCCTCCCCCCCTCCCCCCCACTGTGTGGCGGAGTCACATCCTGGTTATACAGCAGAGTGGCGCAGCGGAAGCGTGCTGGGCCCATAACCCAGAGGTCGATGGATCGAAACCATCCTCTGCTACTTAAGAGATCCTCTCATACATGAGATGTGAGAGATTAACTGAAATCTATCCAGAGCTTTTTGGAAACAAGAAAGTGGATGTATGATCTATGAACATACTGCACTGACTGTTGATGAAAATGCATTTAATCAAAATGAGGATGAAAATATGTCTCAACCTAATAAAGTAAAACCAACCATTTTAAAATAAAGTAAAACCAACCATTTTAAAATAAAGACTCTAAATTGTCTATTTCTGAAGATTCACACACACACACACACACACACACACACACACACACATACACACAGCTGACAGGTTGTTGTGGCCGAGTGGTTAAGGCGATGGACTAGAAATCCATTGGGGATTCCCCGCGCAGGTTCGAATCCTGCCAACAACGAGTAATGTTTGAATGTGCAAGACGACAGCCTAATTTGCAGTTATTAATCATAACCAGTACTGTCTTTCAAAAGTAATCAGTTGGCTTCCCTTGTGGTACATTTTGTATTTTCTACCCAGCATGGTAATACCGATGGATGATTTTTAATTTTACCGCACCAGGACAACTTATATGAAATCACACATTTATTTCTAACATGAATGATTTGAAGATAGGATTTTTTTTTCGTTACGCCCGCCATTTTCAAAGCATGCAAGTTTCTGTAGTGTAGTGGTTATCACGTTCGCCTAACACGCGAAAGGTCCCCTGTTCGAAACTGGGCGGAAACATGTATTACTGCAATAATATTATTTGGACTTGGAAAACCCCTCTAATCCTCTTCTTGGTGCTCGGCACAGGAAGGTCGACCATCTCTTTCTCGCATTGGGTCTTATGCAGAAATGAATTTCGTTGCAGTTCCACAACTGATTAAAAGCCAGTCATTCCCCATTTACCTAATCTTTCAAATGTCCAACTTTACAGGAAAAAAAGAAACATATTACAGAGATTTTTTACAGGATCTTTTCGTCATGCCCGCCTTTTTCAAAACATGTAAGTCACTAGCTCCACCACCAAACCCCAGCAGCATTAACACCAGACCCCACTAGCTCCACCACCAGACCCCAGGAGCTTCCAACACCAGACCCCACTAGCTCCACCACCAGACCCCAGGAGCTTCCACCACCAGACCCCAGGAGCTTCCACCACCAGACCCCAGGAGCTTCCACCACCAGACCCCAGGAGCTTCCACCACCAGACCTCAGGAGCTTCCACCACCAGACCCCAGGAGCTTCCACCAGACCCCAGCAGCATCACCACCAGACCCCACTAGCTCCACCACCAGACCCCAGCAGCATTACCACCAGACCCCATCCACCACCAGACCCTACTAGCTCCACCACCAGACCCCAGCAGCATTACCACCAGACCCCATCCACCACAAGACCCCACTAGCTCCACCACCAGACCCCAGCAGCATCACCACCAGACCCCATCCACCACCAGACCCTACTAGCTCCACCACCAGACCCCAGGAGCTTCCAACACCAGACCCCACTAGCTCCACCACCAGACCCCAGCAGCATCAGCACCAGACCCCAGGAGCTTCCACCACCAGACCCCAGGAGCTTCCACCACCAGACCCCAGGAGCTTCCACCACCAGACCCCAGGAGCTTCCACCACCAGACCTCAGGAGCTTCCACCACCAGACCCCAGCAGCATCACCACCAGAACCCAGGAGCTTCCACCACCACACCCCAGGAGCTTCCATCACCAGACCCCAGGAGCTTCCACCACCAGACCCCTCTAGCTGCACCACCAGACCCCAGCAGCATCACCACCACACCTCAGGAGCTTCCACCACCAAACCCTAACAACAACTCAACAACCTCAAAAACCCGGCTCACCTGGAGCCACCCAAAGACCCGGCTCACCGTCCGAACCCGGGGACCCGCTTTTAAGCCCCCCACCGACCGGCCACTGGAGTGAAAGAGCCAGCCCTTGGGCCTGGAGGACCAGGGCCCTGGTACCATAAACACCCAGACGCTCCTAGCACCATGGACAGCACTCTGTCAGATGCTCAAGCGCATATTGTTTTTTACTCATGTTCTGGTTTCAGGACCACAATAAAAACACAATAAAAGCTGAACAGGGTTCCATGGTGTAATGGTTAGCACTCTGGACTTTGACCCCAGGAGCTTCCACCACCAGACACCACTAGCTCCACCACCAGACGACAGCAGCATCACCACCACAACTCAGGAGCTTCCACCACCAGACACCACTAGCTCCACCACCAGACCCCAGCAGCATCACCACCAGACCCCAGCAGCATCACCACCAGACCCCAGGAGCTTCCACCACCAGACCCCAGGAATTTCCATCACCAGACCCAAGGAGCTTCCATCACCTGACCCCAGGAGCTTCCATCACCAGACCCCAGGAGCTTCCACCACCAGACCCCACTAGCTGCACCACCAGACCCCAGCAGCATCACCACCACACCTCAGGAGCTTCCACCACCAGACCCCAACAACAACTCAACAACCTCAACAACCCGGCTCACCTGGAGCCACCCAGAGACCCGGCTCACCGTCCGAACCAGGGGACCCGCTTTTAAGTCCCCTACCCCCCTCCCCCCCACTGTGTGGCGGAGTCACATCCTGGTTATACAGCAGAGTGGCGCAGCGGAAGCGTGCTGGGCCCATAACCCAGAGGTCCATGGATCGAAACCATCCTCTGCTACTTAAGAGATTCTCTCATACATGAGATGTGAGAGATTAACTGAAATCTATCCAGAGCTTTTTGGAAACAAGAAAGTGGATGTATGATCTATGAACATACTGCACTGACTGTTGATGAAAATGCATTTAATCAAAATAGGGATGAAAATATGTCTAAACCTAATAAAGTAAAACCAACCATTTTAAAATAAAGTAAAACCAACCATTTTAAAATAAAGACTCTAAATTGTCTATTTCTGAAGATTCAAACACACACACACACACACACACACACACAGAGCTGACAGGTTGTTGTGGCCGAGTGGTTAAGGCGATGTACTAGAAATCCATTGGGGATTCCCCGCGCAGGTTCAAATCCTGCCAACAACGAGTAATGTTTGAATGTGCAAGACGACTGCCTAATTTGCAGTTATTAATCATATCCAGTACTGTGTTGTGCGACTCGGGTAGCTTGGCTGATCAAGGCTATTAATGAATATTATTAATAATTAATAAAGTTGACTATTTATCAAATCATATTATCAAAATGATAATTCTCGGGGCACCACCACCGGGCCTTACTCCGATGGAATTCGATAACTAAAACAGCAGAAAATCAGTCTCATATGATTTTTGAATTATCCTGCAGAACAGCAAATCTTACAGAATAACAGTGAAGGCGTGATATCCGAACACTGGGCTCTGCTTAAACAAATCAACCTGTGACCAAATCTTGCATGAAATAACACAACCACTCATTAAGAATCAATCAGAATTTATTTACATACGGGTATCAAAAGGGATGTAAATAAATACCAGAATAAATCTGATGGCACATGACATTATTATAAAACCATTAACTAACAAGAAAAACAACAATCAATAAAATGAAACATAAACGTTAAATGCATGGAATAAAAAAAAGAATCAAATGTAATAATAATAAAGATGATAAAGAACATCTACAGTTCAAACGGGGCTCCTGTGGTCTTTTAAAGATGGACGCGCCCTCTGGGCCACGTGCAATCGGACCGGATGGCGAACGCAGCATTTAAAACGTGCCTACGGCAGAAAACAACGACTGCCAAATAATCAAACATGATAATGATAACAATGATGATGTAATCTCAGCTCTGAACACAGATTTAGCTCTGTAACACTCTTAAGTTACTGATAACCCAGGTCACACAATCTCACACACAGTTCTGAACACTCTTAAATCCTACTGATCACTGCTACGCGGGCTCACGTCTCCTCTGGGATCCGGAATCGGGTGCCTGCGGGTTTCGTCGACTGGGTTCGCGGTCCTGCTGGGGTTTCGCAGTCAGGCTATCGCGTCCCGTCCCTTCCCCTGAAACGGATTAGACAGCGGCGGGGCCGCCTCGTGCCGGGCCGTGGTTCCGGACCAAAACGGAGGCTCACACGCATTCCTAGGCGCGGCGGGGGACCGGTCTCTCCTGCCGTGCTTCCCTCTCTGCGCCGGTCGCCGACGCGCGGCCGTCCGGGCCCCGGGAGAGCTCACGCCGGGCGAGACGCCGGCCGTCCGTCCCCGATCCCCTGTGCGGTTCGCAGACAGGGGCTCGGAGCGGGGAGGGGGGGTTCAGTCTGAGCACTCAATCGCAGCTGTGTCCCGATCTGGTTGCCGGGAGGGCGTGGGCGTCGGAAGCTCGGATCTGCAGAAACTTAAAGAGGAACAGAGTTTAGTGAGAAATCGGAGCCTCCCGGGGGACCGCGGCTTCAACGGCCGGACCCCGCAGGGCCCGGTCCGGTGCGGGCCTCCTGCCTCCCCCCAGCCCGGGGGGAGAGAGAGGAGATGGGATCCTTTGGCCTGGAGCCAAAGATCCAGCGCCGATGAGATGAAGTTGAGAAGAGAAAGAAAGGGAGCAGCGGCAGGGGTTTTGATCCTACGCGCGCTGCGGTGACGTCATCGGTGCCTTGTTTGTGATTGGATGCGCGCCGCTTGTAGGCGCCGCCCCATCCCACAAGCCATGCTGGGATTGTAGTTCATGGCGCAGCTGCCATTTTAGGAGGCACATTCAAGCCGGTTTCAGGCTTGGGGGGGTTGACCAGGGTTTTCAGAGTTTTCTTCTGTTCAAAGGGGCAGCACCCGAGGGGGCAGCAAACCGAGGCCTGGTTTACTGGGTTTTGCTGTCCTGCTTTGATCTGCCATGCAGCGGGGGTCGTAAATCCCCAGGGAGTCTGTTTCCCTGGCAGAAACTTTCCTTGCTTGCTTTGATCTGTTTTGACCCCCCCTCTTGGGGTCATAAACTTGCTATCTCGGGCCGGGCCGAGATGACCAGAAGTTGGCAGCAGGGTTCATAAAACTGACTATAGCTTTCGGCCTTTACTGTTCTGAAAATGTTCACCCAATCATGAATACATAATCATTTATAAATTCAGAGTTCAGATGGGCATATGGGCGGTCACAACAGCGCTCTCTGCTGGTTGAAAAAGCTTACAGCACCTGGTATTCCCAGGCGGTCTCCCATCCAAGTACTAACCAGGCCCAACCCTGCTTAGCTTCCGAGATCAGACGAGATCGGGCGCATCCAGGCTGGTATGGCCGTAATCAGAAGCTGCAGCTTGAAATACCTCTTATATGGAGTTGAAGATAAGTCATAGAATATAAGTCATTGATTTGTTGGTTTTATTTGTTGGAGTTAAAGTGCCTTAACCATGTGCAAAACACTTTAGGACGTGAGCTGTCGCTGTTACCACGTTGAAATATGTGTGGGTAGATTAAGCGAGAGCGCTATCTGCTGGTTGAAAATGCTTACAGCACCTGGTATTCCCAGGCGGTCTCCCATCCAAGTACTAACCAGGCCCGACCCTGCTTAGCTTCCGAGATCAGACGAGATCGGGCGCATCCAGGCTGGTATGGCCGTAAGCAGAATCTGCTGCTTGAAATACCTCTTATATGGAGTTGAAGATAAGTCATAGAATATAAGTCATTGATTTGTTGGTTTTATTTGTTGGAGTTAAAGTGCCTTAACCATGTGCAAAACACTTTAGGACGTGAGCTGTCGCTGTTACCACGTTGAAATATGTGTGGGTAGATTAAGCGAGAGCGCTCTCTGCTGGTTGAAAAAGCTTACAGCACCTGGTATTCCCAGGCGGTCTCCCATCCAAGTACTAACCAGGCCCGACCCTGCTTAGCTTCCGAGATCAGACGAGATCGGGCGCATCC
>NW_026906207.1:172500-175000 GCF_033807715.1 Cololabis saira
CGTTGAAATATGTGTGGGTAGATTAAGCGAGAGCGCTCTCTGCTGGTTGAAAATGCTTACAGCACCTGGTATTCCCAGGCGGTCTCCCATCCAAGTACTAACCAGGCTTGACCCTGCTTAGCTTCCGAGATCAGACGAGATCGGGCGCATCCAGGCTGGTATGGCCGTAAGCAGAAGCTGCAGCTTGAAATACCTCTTATATGGAGTTGAAGATAAGTCATAGAAAAAAGTCATTGATTTGTTGGTTTTATTTGTTGGAGTTAAAGTGCCTTAACCATGTGCAAAACACTTTAGGACGTGAGCTGTCGCTCTTACCACGTTGAAATATGTGTGGGTAGATTAAGCGAGAGCGCTCTCTGCTGGTTGAAAAAGCTTACAGAACCTGGTATTCCCAGGCGGTCTCCCATCCAAGTACTAACCAGGCTTGACCCTGCTTAGCTTCCGAGATCAGACGAGATTGGGCGCATCCTGGCTTGTATGGCCGTGAGCAGAAGCTCCTGCTTGAAATACCTCTTATATGGAGTTGAAGAAAAGTCATAGAATACAAGTCATTGATTTGTTGGTTTTATTTGTTGGAGTTAAAGTGCCTTAACCATGTGCAAAACACTTTAGGACGTGAGCTGTCGCTGTTACCACGTTGAAATATGTGTGGGTAGATTAAGCGAGAGCGCTCTCTGCTGGTTGAAAAAGCTTACAGCACCTGGTATTCCCAGGCGGTCTCCCATCCAAGTACTAACCAGGCCCGACCCTGCTTAGCTTCCGAGATCAGACGAGATCGGGCGCATCCAGGCTGGTATGGCCGTAAGCAGAACCTGCAGCTTGAAATACCTCTTATATGGAGTTGAAGATAAGTCATAGAATATAAGTCATTGATTTGTTGGTTTTATTTGTTGGAGTTAAAGTGCCTTAACCATGTGCAAAACACTTTAGGACGTGAGCTGTCGCTGTTACCACGTTGAAATATGTGTGGGTAGATTAAGCGAGAGCGCTCTCTGCTGGTTGAAAAAGCTTACAGCACTTGGTATTCCCAGGCGGTCTCCCATCCAAGTACTAACCAGGCCCAACCCTGCTTAGCTTCCGAGATCAGACGAGATTGGGCGCATCCAGGCTGGTATGGCCGTAAGCAGAAGCTCCTGCTTGAAATACCGCTTATAAGTTGAAGATAAGTCATAGAATATAAGTCATTGATTTGTTGGTTTTATTTGTTGGAGTTAAAGTGCCTTAACCATGTGCAAAACACTTTAGGACGTGAGCTGTCGCTGTTACCACGTTGAAATATGTGTGGGTAGATTAAGCGAGAGCGTTCTCTGCTGGTTGAAAAAGCTTACAGCACCTGGTATTCCCAGGCGGTCTCCCATCCAAGTACTAACCAGGCCCGACCCTGCTTAGCTTCCGAGATCAGACGAGATCGGGCGCATCCAGGCTGGTATGGCCGTAAGCAGAAGCTGCAGCTTGAAATACCTCTTATATGGAGTTGAAGATAAGTCAGAGAATATAAGTCATTGATTTGTTGGTTTTATTTGTTGGAGTTAAAGTGCCTTAACCATGTGCAAAACACTTTAGGACGTGAGCTGTCGCTGTTACCACGTTGAAATATGTGTGGGTAGATTAAGCGAGAGCGTTCTCTGCTGGTTGAAAAAGCTTACAGCACCTGGTATTCCCAGGCGGTCTCCCATCCAAGTACTAACCAGGCCCGACCCTGCTTAGCTTCCGAGATCAGACGAGATCGGGCGCATCCAGGCTGGTATGGCCGTAAGCAGAAGCTGCAGCTTGAAATACCTCTTATATGGAGTTGAAGATAAGTCAGAGAATATAAGTCATTGATTTGTTGGTTTTATTTGTTGGAGTTAAAGTGCCTTAACCATGTGCAAAACACTTTAGGACGTGAGCTGTCACTGTTACCACGTTGAAATATGTGTGGGTAGATTAAGCTTCATCTGGTGTTAGGGTCGCCACCGACCCGTTCTCAGGTTTTAAATCCATAAAACTACCACAAAAATGCGTTTATTGCTTCAAGGCTTTTTGACTTTGTCAGGAACCTCTATTTCAACAAAATAATATAAAAAAAAAATGTTTCACTAAATTATAAAATGCTCTGGTTGAAATTGTTACCTTTGTGGTGTTAGGGTCGGTTTCGACCCAGTTATAAAATAAGCTTATAAAGCAATAATTAGAGCCAAAACTGAAATCATAAGTGCACTGTCAGACAGCCAGCTCCTCTCCCAGTCATGTGAGCTTCAGTGGATTCTCATTTTGGATTTTTGTTTTCCAGTTTACCTGCACATAAACAAAATCAAATAAAGTCGGGCATGTCCAGACGTTTAGGGTCAATTCACTCAATTTCACTTGCAGAGTGCACATCTCCAGTTTGTAGCATGCAAAGATGAGAAGAAGATTGACAGTAAGCCAAGTTCTGGACTATATTTTTCTTGAAAATGAGAGAGACGACAATGAGCAGCATAGTGATGCAGAGGAGCAGGATTCTGAGGAGGAAGACGAT
>NW_026906207.1:182500-190000 GCF_033807715.1 Cololabis saira
TCTGCTGGTTGAAAATGCTTACAGCACCTGGTATTCCCAGGCGGTCTCCCATCCAAGTACTAACCAGGCCCTACCCTGCTTAGCTTCCGAGATCAGACGAGATCGGGCGCTTCCAGAATGGTATGGCCGTAAGCAGAAGCTGCAGCTTGAAATACCTCTTATATGGAGTTGAAGATAAGTCATAGAATATAAATCATTGATTTGTTGGTTTTATTTGTTGGAGTTAAAGTGCCTTAACCATGTGCAAAACACTTCAGGATGTGAGCTGTCGCTGTTACCACGTTGAAATATGTGTGGCTAGATTAAGCGAGACCGTTCTCTGCAGGTTGAAAAAGCTTACAGCACCTGGTATTCCCAGGCGGTCTCCCATCCAAGTACTAACCAGGCCCGACCCTGCTTAGCTTCCAAGATCAGACGAGATCGGGCGCATCCAGGCTGGTATGGCCGTAAGCAGAAGGTGCAGCTTGAAATACCTCTGATATGGAGTTGAAGATAAGTCATAGAATATAAGTCATTGATTTGTTGGTTTTATTTGTTGGAGTTAAAGTGCCTTAACCATGTGCAAAACACTTTAGGACGTGAGCTGTCGCTCTTACCACGTTGAAATATGTGTGGGTAGATTAAGCGAGAGCGCTCTCTGCTGGTTGAAAAAGCTTACAGCACCTGGTATTCCCAGGCGGTCTCCCATCCAAGTACTAACCAGGCCCGACCCTGCTTAGCTTCCGAGATCAGACGAGATCGGGCGCATCCAGGCTGGTATGGCCGTAAGCTGAAGCTGTAGCTTGAAATACTTCTTATATGGAGTTGAAGATAAGTATATAATACAAGTCATTGATTTGTTGGTGATAATAATTTAGAAGCGCTTATTTGTTGGAGTTAAAGTGCCTTAACCATGTGCAAAACACTTTAGGGCGTGAGCTGTCGCTGTTACCACGTTGAAATATGTGTGGGTAGAGCGAGAGCGCTCTCTGCTGGTTGAAAAAGCTTACAGCACCTGGTATTCCCAGGCGGTCTCCCATCCAAGTACTAACCAGGCCCGACCCTGCTTAGCTTCCGAGATCAGACGAGATCGGGCGCATCTTTTTTTTTTTTTTTTCTTTTATTATGAAAATGTATACAAGAAAAGTGGTTTACAACATTGTTATACAGTCAAAATCTTCTACCATTTCGTCACAGTATCAAGTCAAAACATTTCCTTTTCCGAAAACATACAACAATCAAATCTCCAAGTAAATTGTCACATGCACAGCGTCGTACCCAAAACCAAAACATACTCCCAAACCAAAGGAAATAGAAACACATTATGATGCCCTCAACATAGGGATTCAAAGAACAAAGGAACCACGCAAAATAGCTTCCAATGAAGACCCTTCAGATGTGGAGTATCAACTTGTCTCCCTCTGTTACTTCAACCAACTTATTTCCGTCAACAAAAGCATCAACAAAGGCTGTTTTACTATATTTCAAAACCAGATGTAAGTCCTTCTTTAAAATTGATTTGAAAATCACCCAAACATCCACCATCTTTCCTTCAAAGTGGGAGTAGTTTCTCCTCAGCCTGATTGCCAGTCTAGCGTGACTTAAAACAAAATTGAGCAGGTTGGTATTTATAACTTTGCTTTTAACACTTGTACCAAACAAAAGGAGTTGTTCCCAATGAAATCTATGTATGAATTTACTTCCCCAATGCTCGACCAAAGTGTGTTTCAACCTGTCGAAAAACTGAACCAAACAAGTACAATCCAAAAATAAATGAAAGAAATCTTCCTCCCCGTTCATACACACATCACACATTCTACTCAAATTTTTATTTATTTGATGCAATATTATCTTGGTAAATATCCTATTATGCTTTATTTTAAAATCATTATCTTCACATTCTATACTATTATATTTTATTCTACTACGCCATATGTCATCTATGTTCATTCCCACATATTTCTCCTTCCACATTGTATCCGAGGCAGGCCTCTTTAAGACTTTTTCCAACATTATGCCATATACAATCTTCACCTTCAGTTTACTCCAGCAGATCCTATAATTCTCTCTTTCTATATACAGCTCCGGCCAATCCCCCTCCGTCCTTTTTTCGTCATCACTATTTATCCTCGCTATCCATTCCATGTTCATACTGCTTTTGATTTTATCATATGTATTAATAATAGTTCCTCTTTTAATATCATGATCATCAAAATCAGCATGTCTGATCATATCCACAATTGAATGCTCTGGCAGGAGGCCAGGCATTACCTCATACATTATGTTTTTAACTTGTCTTATCCCAGCTCTAAAAAAGATAGCATTATAGAGTGTGTTATCATGATTTAACATTTTGTTATTTAAGAAGATGGGGTTATTGATAACCATATTTATATCTGTGCAGTCATAGTCTATCTGTGGCAAAAATGCAGCCCAGGCACTGAACACCTCCCTATAGAACTCCGGGATGCCTTCGTGCATATGTTTTTTTAAAGCCATCAAGAGACCATATTCTTCGCACTTCCCAGCCTTATGTATATATTGCCTGAAGAAACGTTTCCACGCATAATCTACCTTATCATACAAATATTTAACAATCGTCTTTATCCTAATTGCCTTCTTTTTTATTTCAATATTTACCAACTTAAGCCCTCCCTCCTCATACCCAGCCATTAATGTCTGGTGAGATATTCTCACTCCCTTACCATCCCAAAGAAAAAGAGAAATGATAGAGTTTAACTCTTTCACCACCCACTCCGGCATATCTATAGTCGCTATAAAATGTATCAGTTTTGACATCAGCAAAGCATTTATTATAATAATCTTGCCTTTTAGTTTCAAGCTTCTTAATTTCCAATAATTAATTAGGGCCCGAGCACCTTCAGTGCGAAGGCCCTATTGTATCTGTAGGAATTTTTTTTTTCTTTCTTTTTCTTTCTTTTTTCTTCTGACGAAAGGAGGGCCTTTTTGCCCCCCTAAACGTGCCCAAAAAGTCACCAAAATTTGCATGCAAGTCAGGCCTGGCGAAAAATTGGATATTTAATGGTTTACATTAATGGGCGTGGCAAAATGGCTCAACAGCGCCCCCCGGAAAACTTTGTGCCTCAAGCCCCACAATACGGTTTGACGTACATGCACGAAAATCGCTACACACCTGTATCAGTACACAACCTAAAGAAAAGTCTCTTGGCGACATGGCCGAAACCGAACAGGAAGTCAGCCATTTTGAATTAATCGTGTCACTTTGGCGCAATTTATGCCATTCGTTCAGCAGTTAATACGGCCCGAACCGTAACGTGCCCCCAAGTGTGTTATACATCAAAATGTGCGTCTCCATCCTGCGACAACACGCATTACTTTTATATTTCAAAAGCGTTACCGTGGCGACGCTAGACGCCAAAAAGCGCACCCACCCTTCATCTGGTTGGTTCAGACAGAAAAAACTTTGCGCCTCAAGCCCCATAATACGGTTTGACGTACATGAACGAAAATCGGTACACACCTGTATCATGTTGCAACTTAAAGAAAAGTCTCTTGGCGCCATGGCCGAAACCGAACAGGAAGTCGGCCATTTTGAACATTCTGAATTAATCGCATAATTTTGGAGCAATATGAGCCATTCCTTCGAGAATTAATACGGCCCGAACCGTAACGTGCACCCAGGTGTGTTATACATCAAAATGTGCCACTCTATCCTGTGACTACACGCATTACTTTTCTCTTTCAAAAGTGTTACCGTGCCGACGCTAGACGCCAACAAGCGCACCCCCCCTTCATCTGATTGGTCCATATTTGATAGTTCCCCAAAAGGCACCAAATTTTGCATGCAAGGCAGGCCTGGCGAAAAATTTGATATTTCATGGTTTGCATTAATGGGCGTGGCAAAATGGCTCAACAGCGCCCTCTAGAAAACTTTGTGCCTCAAGCCCCACAATACGGTTTGACGTACATGCACGTAAATCGCTACACACCTGTATCATGGCACAACTTAAAGAAAAGTCTCTTGGAGCCATGGCCGAAACCGAACAGGAAGTCGGCCATTTTGAATTAATCGTGTCACTTTGGCGCAATTTATGCCATTCCTTCGGCAATTAATATGGCCCGAACCGTAATGTGAACCCAGGTGTGTTATACATCAAAATGTGCGTCTCCATCCTGCGACTACACGCATTACTTTTCTCTTTCAAAAGTGTTACCGTGGCGACGCTAGATGCCAAAAGGCGCGCCCCCCCTTCATCTGATTGGTCCATATTTGATAGTCACCAGATTTTGCATGCAAGCCAGGCCTGGCGATACATTTGATAATTCATGGTTTGCATTAATGGGCGTGGCCTAATGGCTCAACAGCGCCCCATAGAATACTTTTATCTGCCATAACTTTTGAATGGTTTGACATAAAGAGTCGTGGGTGGTGTCATGGGACTCGGTATTGAGTCCTTTACCATAATTGGTGAAAATTAGCCCCGCCCCATCTTCTGATTGGTTGTCCCTATTTCCCGCTATAACTTTTGAATGTTTTGACATAGAGAGTAGTGGGTGGTGTCATCTGACTCTGTATTGAGTCCTTGACCTTCATTGGCCTGAATTAGCCCCGCCCCTTCTTCTGATAGGTTGTCCGATTTTCTGCTATAACTTTTGAATGGTTCGATATAGGAAGTCATGGGTGGTGTCATTTCTGATATGCTTATGGGGGCGGTGGCCGTGAGTGCGAGGGCCCGTTCATCGCTGCTTGCAGCTTTAATTGTTCTTTTTATTCTATTTATTACCCCTGTCCACGTATAATCTCTGGCTGCCTTCTCATTCACTCCTAGATAAATCCCCAATACTTTTATCTGGTCTTCTGCTATTTTAAAGTTGAGTTTGCACCGGTTATTATTGTCCTTACCCACATATAGAATTTCCGATTTCCCTATGTTAATTTTCGCCCCAGACGCTCTGCCATAAATCTCAATATGGTTTATTACCTCTTGTACACTGTCTGCATTCTGAACTGTTATTGTTGTATCATCTGCGTATTGCAACATGGTAACCCTCCCTCCTCCCGGTAGTTCAATCCCCCTAATGTTATTGTTACTATTTATGAACGTTGCTAAGGGTTCAACAGATAAACTATATAGGAGGGAGGACATGGGACATCCCTGCCTAACAGAACGCTGTAATGGAAAAGTGTTTGTTAGGAACCCATTGCACTTGACTTGGCTCTTTGCGTTTTTGTATAGTAATTCAACCCACGTAATCATTCTACTTCCAAACCCAAACCGTTTTAAAGTGCTGAGGAGAAAATTGTGATTTACTCGGTCAAAAGCTTTATTTAGGTCGACCCCCAAAACAATCCCTCCTTCTCCGTTCGTGTTCATATGATGAATTACATCTCTAACTGTTATTATGGTGTCGCTGATGTCCCTACCCAGTATCCCATATGCCTGTGTCGGTGCCACAATTGTATTTATTATTTTCCCGATTCTACTGCCCAACACTTTTGCCAATATTTTGTAGTCTGTGTTTAGCAGACTGATGGGTCTGAAGTTTTCTAATTTGAGTTTGCTACCTTTATTTTTATATATGATCGTGATGATGCTGAGTGTCATGGAATGAGGTACTTGCTGTGTTCTTTCAATATTCTGTATTACAGTCACCAAGATGGGGGCTAAAAAATCAATGAACTCTTTATAGAACTCGTAGGTCAGGCCATCGGAGCCGGGGCTCTTATTGGACTTTCCACCCATTATAGCTTCCATCACTTCCTGAGTCGTTATATCCCTGTCGCAGCAATCAGCATGCTCACTGGAGAGCTTTGCGGACACAGTGTCAAGTATTCTTTTCATGCACTCATCATCATTTTCCTCCTCCGTAAAGAGGCATCTGTAATAGTCTTCAACCACACTGCAGATTTCCGTAATGTCATTCACCCGATCACCATTATCTTTTTCAAGTTCATCTATATAATTCTTTTCTTGTTTCTGTCTTTCCATTCCCAGAAAGAAAGCTGTGTTTTTTTCCCCCTCCACAGCGTATCTGGCTTTGCTTCGAATAATAGCGCCATCACAATCTTCTACTTCATATGTATGGAGCGTATGTTTTAACTTCAATAAGTTGTCCACTTTCCAACCGGCATCATTATCTGCCCTCTCTAGTTCAGTATCTATTAATAGTTTTATTTCTTTTACCCTTCTCTTTTTATATGCATTCTTGTGTTTAGCATATTTAAGGCTTATTGCCTTAATTCCTTTTTTAACTTGTTCCCACCATCGACCCGTATCATCTAACATGCCTTGATTGTCGGACATGGCTTTTAAATATTCTCGTATCCTATGTTTATATTTATTATCCCTAAGCAAGCTATTATTAAGGCACCATACTCCCCCACCCCTCCCTCTTTCCCCTACTTTTATCGTCCCCATGAGGTTTGCGTGGTCACTTATGGTATTAAAATTATATGTTAGTGTGCCGACATAGTTCATTATACTTTTCGCTACTAGACACATATCAATTCTACTTTGCTTTAATACACCCAATACCACCTGTCGTCGGGAGAACTCCCTCTTATCAGGGTTTTCCCACCTCCATTTATCTATAATATCATACATCCCATTCAGCATCAGCAGCTTCCTCCTAGATGCATCAGTCCCAAACATAGTGTTTTTTGATGCATCTAGTCTATCTAACCAGACATTCATATCCCCTATAATGATACAGTTTCCCGTGTAGCAAGGCTCAAGACTATCGAAAAAAAGATTCCTGTCCTTCTCTATGTTGGGGGCATAAACACAAAATAACTTAAAGAAAACCTTCTGCACATAAAATTCGATCCCCACCACTCTTCCCTCTGTGTCCATGTGGCACTGTTTCACATTGGATGCTGTATTTCTTTTGAAAAGTATTGCCACCCCCCTTGCAGTCGTAGTTCCGTTACTATAAAAAAGAAGCCCTGGCCAAAATTTCCTTACCATTTTCACCACCTCCTCATCCCATCGTGTTTCTTGCAGACATATGATGTCTGTGCTACATAAATTGATCACCCTTTGTAACTTATTTCCTGTTCTCAAGCCATTGGCGTTTAGAGAAGAAAAACTTAACGTCATGATGAAAAAAAGAGAAATGAACAAAACTCAAGCAAAATATATAGACAAGAACCCATAAACACTATTTTTTCACACTTAACCCCTTCTTCACTTTCGCCTTCCTCTTCAATTTGTTAATAAATACCGCACTGAGATCTGTGTCCTCCCCCTCAGAAGATTCAAGTGATACCTGGGAGTCATCAGCTGGTTCACTTCCTGCCAGGTTCTCATCCCTCACAGGTACAGAACTAGAGGAAAGACCCCCTCTGGTCCTGACTCCGCTGCCGGCTCTACCTCTTCCCCTCGTCAGGACCCTCCCCGTGCGATCACTGCCGACTCTGGCGCCTGCCGAATGAGGGGATCTGTCCCTGGGGCGAGTGGCATGGACATCGGGTGGTGGAACCACAACCACCTCCCCCCCAATATTCTCCTCCACCGACGAGCCGATTCCCTCCATCAT
>NW_026906207.1:195000-205000 GCF_033807715.1 Cololabis saira
ACGAGATCGGGCGCATCCAGGCTGGTATGGCCGTAAGCTGAAGCTGCAGCTTGAAATACCTCTTATATGGAGTTGAAGATAAGTCATATAATATAAGTCATTGATTTGTTGGTGATAATAATTTAGAAGCGCATATTTGTTGGAGTTAAAGTGCCTTAACCATGTGAAAAACAATTTAGGACGTGAGCTGTCGCTGTTACCACGTTGAAATATGTGTGGGTAGATTAAGCAAGAGCGCTCTCTGCTGGTTGAAAAAGCTTACAGCACCTGGTATTCCCAGGCGGTCTCCCATCCAAGTACTAACCAGGCCCGACCCTGCTTAGCTTCCGAGATCAGACGAGATCGGGCGCATCCAGGCTGGTATGGCCGTAAGCAGAAGCTGCAGCTTGAAATACCTCTTATATGGAGTTGAAGATAAGTCATATAATATAAGTCATTGATTTGTTGGTGATAATAATTTAGAAGCGCTTATTTGTTGGAGTTAAAGTGCCTTAACCATGTGCAAAACACTTTAGGACAAGAGCTGTCGCTGTTACCACGTTGAAATATGTGTGGCTAGATTAAGCGAGAGCGTTCTCTGCTGGTTGAAAAAGCTTACAGCACCTGGTATTCCCAGGCGGTCTCCCATCCAAGTACTAACCAGGCCCGACCCTACTTAGCTTCCGAGATCAGACGAGATCGGTCGCATCCAGGCTGGTATGGCCGTAAGCAGAAGCTGCAGCTTGAAATACCTCTTATATGGAGTTGAAGATAAGTCATAGCATATAAGTCATTGATTTGTTGGTTTTATTTGTTGGAGTTAAAGTGCCTTAACCATGTGCAAAACCCTTTAGGACGTGAGCTGTCGCTGTTACCACGTTGAAATATGTGTGGGTAGATTAAGCGAGAGCGCTCTCTGCAGGTTGAAAAAGCTTACAGCACCTGCTATTCCCAGTCGGTCTCCCATCCAAGTACTAACCAGGCCCGACCCTGCTTAGCTTCCGAGATCAGACGAGATCGGGCGCATCCAGGCTGGTATGGCCATAAGCAGAAGCTGCAGCTTGAAATACCTCTTATATGGAGTTGAAGATAAGTCATAGAATATAAGTCATTGATTTGTTGGTGATAATAATTTAGAAGCGCTTATTTGTTGGAGTTAACGTGCCTTAACCATGTGAAAAACACTTTAGGACGTGAGCTGTTGCTGTTACCACGTTGAAATATGTGTGGCTAGATTAAGCGAGAGCGTTCTCTGCTGGTTGAAAAAGCTTACAGCACCTGGTATTCCCAGGCGGTCTCCCATCCAAGTACTAACCAGGCCCGACCCTGCTTAGCTTCCGAGATCAGACAAGATCGGGCGCATCCAGGCTGGTATGGCCGTAAGCAGAAGCTGCAGCTTGAAATACCTCTTATATGGAGTTGAAGATAAGTCATAGCATATAAGTCATTGATTTGTTGGTTTTATTTGTTGGAGTTAAAGTGCCTTAACCATGTGCAAAACCCTTTAGGACGTGAGCTGTAGCTGTTACCACGTTGAAATATGTGTGGGTAGATTAAGCGAGAGCGCTCTCTGCAGGTTGAAAAAGCTTACAGCACCTGGTATTCCCAGGCGGTCTCCCATCCAAGTACTAACCAGGCCCGACCCTGCTTAGCTTCCGAGATCAGACGAGATCGGGCGCATCCAGGCTGGTATGGCCGTAAGCTGAAGCTGCAGCTTGAAATACCTCTTATATGGAGTTGAAGATAAGTCATATAATATAAGTCATTGATTTGTTGGTGATAATAATTTAGAAGCGCTTATTTGTTGGAGTTAAAGTGCCTTAACCATGTGCAAAACACTTTAGGACGTGAGCTGTCGCTGTTACCACGTTGAAATATGTGTGGGTAGATTAAGCGAGAGCGCTCTCTGCTGGTTGAAAAAGCTTACAGCACCTGGTATTCCCAGGCGGTCTCCCATCCAAGTCCTAACCAGGCCCGACCCTGCTTAGCTTCCGAGATCAGACGAGATCGGGCGCATCCAGGCTGGTATGGCCGTAAGCTGAAGCTGCAGCTTGAAATACCTCTTATATGGAGTTGAAGATAAGTCATATAATATAAGTCATTGATTTGTTGGTGATAATAATTTAGAAGCGCATATTTGTTGGAGTTAAAGTGCCTTAACCATGTGAAAAACAATTTAGGACGTGAGCTGTCGCTGTTACCACGTTGAAATATGTGTGGGTAGATTAAGCAAGAGCGCTCTCTGCTGGTTGAAAAAGCTTACAGCACCTGGTATTCCCAGGCGGTCTCCCATCCAAGTACTAACCAGGCCCGACCCTGCTTAGCTTCCGAGATCAGACGAGATCGGGCGCATCCAGGCTGGTATGGCCGTAAGCAGAAGCTGCAGCTTGAAATACCTCTTATATGGAGTTGAAGATAAGTCATATAATATAAGTCATTGATTTGTTGGTGATAATAATTTAGAAGCGCTTATTTGTTGGAGTTAAAGTGCCTTAACCATGTGCAAAACACTTTAGGACGTGAGCTGTCGCTGTTACCACGTTGAAATATGTGTGGCTAGATTAAGCGAGAGCGTTCTCTGCTGGTTGAAAAAGCTTACAGCACCTGGTATTCCCAGGCGGTCTCCCATCCAAGTACTAACCAGGCCCGACCCTACTTAGCTTCCGAGATCAGACGAGATCGGTCGCATCCAGGCTGGTATGGCCGTAAGCAGAAGCTGCAGCTTGAAATACCTCTTATATGGAGTTGAAGATAAGTCATAGCATATAAGTCATTGATCTGTTGGTGATAATAATTTAGAAGCGCTTATTTGTTGGAGTTAAAGTGGCTTAACCATGTGCAAAACACTTTAGGACGTGAGCTGTCGCTGTTACCACGTTGAAATATGTGTGGGTAGATTAAGCGAGAGCGCTCTCTGCTGGTTGAAAATGCTTACAGCTCCTGGTATTCACAGGCGGTCTCCCATCCAAGTACTAACCAGGCCCGACCCTGCTTAGCTTCCGAGATCAGACGAGATCGGGCGCATCCAGGCTGGTATGGCCGTAAGCAGAAGCTGCAGCTTGAAATACCTCTTATATGGAGTTGAAGATAAGTCATAGAATATAAGTCATTGATTTGTTGGTTTTATTTGTCGGAGTTAAAGTGCCTTAACCATGTGCAAAACACTTTAGGACGTGAGCTGTCGCTGTTACCACGTTGAAATATGTGTGGGTAGATTAAGCGAGAGCGCTCTCTGCTGGTTGAAAAAGCTTACAGCACCTGGTATTCCCAGGCGGTCTCCCATCCAAGTACTAACCAGGCCCGACCCTGCTTAGCTTCCGAGATCAGACGAGATCGGGCGCATCCAGGCTGGTATGGCCGTAAGCTGAAGCTGCAGCTTGAAATACCTCTTATATGGAGTTGAAGATAAGTCATATAATATAAGTCATTGATTTGTTGGTGATAATAATTTAGAAGCGCTTATTTGTTGGAGTTAAAGTGCCTTAACCATGTGCAAAACACTTTAGGACGTGAGCTGTCGCTGTTACCACGTTGAAATATGTGTGGGTAGATTAAGCGAGAGCGCTCTCTGCTGGTTGAAAAAGCTTACAGCACCTGGTATTCCCAGGCGGTCTCCCATCCAAGTCCTAACCAGGCCCGACCCTGCTTAGCTTCCGAGATCAGACGAGATCGGGCGCATCCAGGCTGGTATGGCCGTAAGCTGAAGCTGCAGCTTGAAATACCTCTTATATGGAGTTGAAGATAAGTCATATAATATAAGTCATTGATTTGTTGGTGATAATAATTTAGAAGCGCATATTTGTTGGAGTTAAAGTGCCTTAACCATGTGAAAAACAATTTAGGACGTGAGCTGTCGCTGTTACCACGTTGAAATATGTGTGGGTAGATTAAGCAAGAGCGCTCTCTGCTGGTTGAAAAAGCTTACAGCACCTGGTATTCCCAGGCGGTCTCCCATCCAAGTACTAACCAGGCCCGACCCTGCTTAGCTTCCGAGATCAGACGAGATCGGGCGCATCCAGGCTGGTATGGCCGTAAGCAGAAGCTGCAGCTTGAAATACCTCTTATATGGAGTTGAAGATAAGTCATATAATATAAGTCATTGATTTGTTGGTGATAATAATTTAGAAGCGCTTATTTGTTGGAGTTAAAGTGCCTTAACCATGTGCAAAACACTTTAGGACGTGAGCTGTCGCTGTTACCACGTTGAAATATGTGTGGCTAGATTAAGCGAGAGCGTTCTCTGCTGGTTGAAAAAGCTTACAGCACCTGGTATTCCCAGGCGGTCTCCCATCCAAGTACTAACCAGGCCCGACCCTACTTAGCTTCCGAGATCAGACGAGATCGGTCGCATCCAGGCTGGTATGGCCGTAAGCAGAAGCTGCAGCTTGAAATACCTCTTATATGGAGTTGAAGATAAGTCATAGAATATAAGTCATTGATTTGTTGGTTTTATTTGTTGGAGTTAAAGTGCCTTAACCATGTGCAAAACTCTTTAGGACGTGAGCTGTCGCTGTTACCACGTTGAAATATGTGTGGGTAGATTAAGCGAGAGCGCTCTCTGCAGGTTGAAAAAGCATACAGCACCTGCTATTCCCAGTCGGTCTCCCATCCAAGTACTAACCAGGCCCGACCCTGCTTAGCTTCCGAGATCAGACGAGATCGGGCGCATCCAGGCTGGTATGGCCATAAGCAGAAGCTGCAGCTTGAAATACCTCTTATATGGAGTTGAAGATAAGTCATAGAATATAAGTCATTGATTTGTTGGTGATAATAATTTAGAAGCGCTTATTTGTTGGAGTTAACGTGCCTTAACCATGTGAAAAACACTTTAGGACGTGAGCTGTTGCTGTTACCACGTTGAAATATGTGTGGCTAGATTAAGCGAGAGCGCTCTCTGCTGGTTGAAAAAGCTTACAGCACCTGGTATTCCCAGGCGGTCTCCCATCCAAGTACTAACCAGGCCCGACCCTGCTTAGCTTCCGAGATCAGACGAGATCGGGCGCATCCAGGCTGGTATGGCCGTAAGCTGAAGCTGCAGCTTGAAATACCTCTTATATGGAGTTGAAGATAAGTCATATAATATAAGTCATTGATTTGTTGGTGATAATAATTTAGAAGCGCATATTTGTTGGAGTTAAAGTGCCTTAACCATGTGAAAAACAATTTAGGACGTGAGCTGTCGCTGTTACCACGTTGAAATATGTGTGGGTAGATTAAGCAAGAGCGCTCTCTGCTGGTTGAAAAAGCTTACAGCACCTGGTATTCCCAGGCGGTCTCCCATCCAAGTACTAACCAGGCCCGACCCTGCTTAGCTTCCGAGATCAGACGAGATCGGGCGCATCCAGGCTGGTATGGCCGTAAGCAGAAGCTGCAGCTTGAAATACCTCTTATATGGAGTTGAAGATAAGTCATATAATATAAGTCATTGATTTGTTGGTGATAATAATTTAGAAGCGCTTATTTGTTGGAGTTAAAGTGCCTTAACCATGTGCAAAACACTTTAGGACGTGAGCTGTCGCTGTTACCACGTTGAAATATGTGTGGCTAGATTAAGCGAGAGCGTTCTCTGCTGGTTGAAAAAGCTTACAGCACCTGGTATTCCCAGGCGGTCTCCCATCCAAGTACTAACCAGGCCCGACCCTACTTAGCTTCCGAGATCAGACGAGATCGGTCGCATCCAGGCTGGTATGGCCGTAAGCAGAAGCTGCAGCTTGAAATACCTCTTATATGGAGTTGAAGATAAGTCATAGAATATAAGTCATTGATTTGTTGGTTTTATTTGTTGGAGTTAAAGTGCCTTAACCATGTGCAAAACTCTTTAGGACGTGAGCTGTCGCTGTTACCACGTTGAAATATGTGTGGGTAGATTAAGCGAGAGCGCTCTCTGCAGGTTGAAAAAGCATACAGCACCTGCTATTCCCAGTCGGTCTCCCATCCAAGTACTAACCAGGCCCGACCCTGCTTAGCTTCCGAGATCAGACGAGATCGGGCGCATCCAGGCTGGTATGGCCATAAGCAGAAGCTGCAGCTTGAAATACCTCTTATATGGAGTTGAAGATAAGTCATAGAATATAAGTCATTGATTTGTTGGTGATAATAATTTAGAAGCGCTTATTTGTTGGAGTTAACGTGCCTTAACCATGTGAAAAACACTTTAGGACGTGAGCTGTTGCTGTTACCACGTTGAAATATGTGTGGCTAGATTAAGCGAGAGCGTTCTCTGCTGGTTGAAAAAGCTTACAGCACCTGGTATTCCCAGGCGGTCCCCCATCCACGTACTAACCAGGCTCGAACCTGCTTAGCTTCCGAGATCAGACAAGATCGGGCGCATCCAGGCTGGTATGGCCGTAAGCAGAAGCTGCAGCTTGAAATACCTCTTATATGGAGTTGAAGATAAGTCATAGCATATAAGTCATTGATTTGTTGGTTTTATTTGTTGGAGTTAAAGTGCCTTAACCATGTGCAAAACACTTTAGGACGTGAGCTGTCGCTGTTACCACGTTGAAATATGTGTGGGTAGATTAAGCGAGAGCGCTCTCTGCAGGTTGAAAAAGCTTACAGCACCTGGTATTCCCAGGCGGTCTCCCATCCAAGTACTAACCAGGCCCGACCCTGCTTAGCTTCCGAGATCAGACGAGATCGGGCGCATCCAGGCTGGTATGGCCGTAAGCAGAAGCTGCAGCTTGAAATACCTCTTATATGGAGTTGAAGATAAGTCATATAATATGAGTCATTGATTTGTTGGTGATAATAATTTAGAAGCGCTTATTTGTTGGAGTTAAAGTGCCTTAACCATGTGCAAAACACTTTAGGACGTGAGCTGTCGCTGTTACCACGTTGAAATTTGTGTGGGTAGATTAAGCGAGAGCGCTCTCTGCTGGTTGAAAAAGCTTACAGCACCTGGTATTCCCAGGCGGTCTCCCATCCAAGTACTAACCAGGCCCGACCCTGCTTAGCTTCCGAGATCAGACGAGATCGGTCGCATCCAGGCTGGTATGGCCGTAAGCAGAAGCTGCAGCTTGAAATACCTCTTATATGGAGTTGAAGATAAGTCATAGCATATAAGTCATTGATTTGTTGGTTTTATTTGTTGGAGTTAAAGTGCCTTAACCATGTGCAAAACCCTTTAGGACGTGAGCTGTAGCTGTTACCACGTTGAAATATGTGTGGGTAGATTAAGCGAGAGCGCTCTCTGCAGGTTGAAAAAGCTTACAGCACCTGGTATTCCCAGGCGGTCTCCCATCCAAGTACTAACCAGGCCCGACCCTGCTTAGCTTCCGAGATCAGACGAGATCGGGCGCATCCAGGCTGGTATGGCCGTAAGCTGAAGCTGCAGCTTGAAATACCTCTTATATGGAGTTGAAGATAAGTCATATAATATAAGTCATTGATTTGTTGGTGATAATAATTTAGAAGCGCTTATTTGTTGGAGTTAAAGTGCCTTAACCATGTGCAAAACACTTTAGGACGTGAGCTGTCGCTGTTACCACGTTGAAATATGTGTGGGTAGATTAAGCGAGAGCGCTCTCTGCAGGTTGAAAAAGCTTACAGCACCTGGTATTCCCAGGCGGTCTCCCATCCAAGTACTAACCAGGCCCGACCCTGCTTAGCTTCCGAGATCAGACGAGATCGGGCGCATCCAGGCTGGTATGGCCGTAAGCAGAAGCTGCAGCTTGAAATACCTCTTATATGGAGTTGAAGATAAGTCATATAATATGAGTCATTGATTTGTTGGTGATAATAATTTAGAAGCGCTTATTTGTTGGAGTTAAAGTGCCTTAACCATGTGCAAAACACTTTAGGACGTGAGCTGTCGCTGTTACCACGTTGAAATTTGTGTGGGTAGATTAAGCGAGAGCGCTCTCTGCTGGTTGAAAAAGCTTACAGCACCTGGTATTCCCAGGCGGTCTCCCATCCAAGTACTAACCAGGCCCGACCCTGCTTAGCTTCCGAGATCAGACAAGATCGGTCGCATCCAGGCTGGTATGGCCGTAAGCAGAAGCTGCAGCTTGAAATACCTCTTATATGGAGTTGAAGATAAGTCATAGCATATAAGTCATTGATTTGTTGGTTTTATTTGTTGGAGTTAAAGTGCCTTAACCATGTGCAAAACCCTTTAGGACGTGAGCTGTAGCTGTTACCACGTTGAAATATGTGTGGGTAGATTAAGCGAGAGCGCTCTCTGCAGGTTGAAAAAGCTTACAGCACCTGGTATTCCCAGGCGGTCTCCCATCCAAGTACTAACCAGGCCCGACCCTGCTTAGCTTCCGAGATCAGACGAGATCGGGCGCATCCAGGCTGGTATGGCCGTAAGCTGAAGCTGCAGCTTGAAATACCTCTTATATGGAGTTGAAGATAAGTCATATAATATAAGTCATTGATTTGTTGGTGATAATAATTTAGAAGCGCTTATTTGTTGGAGTTAAAGTGCCTTAACCATGTGCAAAACACTTTAGGACGTGAGCTGTCGCTGTTACCACGTTGAAATATGTGTGGGTAGATTAAGCGAGAGCGCTCTCTGCTGGTTGAAAAAGCTTACAGCACCTGGTATTCCCAGGCGGTCTCCCATCCAAGTCCTAACCAGGCCCGACCCTGCTTAGCTTCCGAGATCAGACGAGATCGGGCGCATCCAGGCTGGTATGGCCGTAAGCTGAAGCTGCAGCTTGAAATACCTCTTATATGGAGTTGAAGATAAGTCATATAATATAAGTCATTGATTTGTTGGTGATAATAATTTAGAAGCGCATATTTGTTGGAGTTAAAGTGCCTTAACCATGTGAAAAACAATTTAGGACGTGAGCTGTCGCTGTTACCACGTTGAAATATGTGTGGGTAGATTAAGCAAGAGCGCTCTCTGCTGGTTGAAAAAGCTTACAGCACCTGGTATTCCCAGGCGGTCTCCCATCCAAGTACTAACCAGGCCCGACCCTGCTTAGCTTCCGAGATCAGACGAGATCGGGCGCATCCAGGCTGGTATGGCCGTAAGCAGAAGCTGCAGCTTGAAATACCTCTTATATGGAGTTGAAGATAAGTCATATAATATAAGTCATTGATTTGTTGGTGATAATAATTTAGAAGCGCTTATTTGTTGGAGTTAAAGTGCCTTAACCATGTGCAAAACACTTTAGGACGTGAGCTGTCGCTGTTACCACGTTGAAATATGTGTGGCTAGATTAAGCGAGAGCGTTCTCTGCTGGTTGAAAAAGCTTACAGCACCTGGTATTCCCAGGCGGTCTCCCATCCAAGTACTAACCAGGCCCGACCCTACTTAGCTTCCGAGATCAGACGAGATCGGTCGCATCCAGGCTGGTATGGCCGTAAGCAGAAGCTGCAGCTTGAAATACCTCTTATATGGAGTTGAAGATAAGTCATAGCATATAAGTCATTGATTTGTTGGTTTTATTTGTTGGAGTTAAAGTGCCTTAACCATGTGCAAAACCCTTTAGGACGTGAGCTGTCGCTGTTACCACGTTGAAATATGTGTGGGTAGATTAAGCGAGAGCGCTCTCTGCAGGTTGAAAAAGCTTACAGCACCTGCTATTCCCAGTCGGTCTCCCAACCAAGTACTAACCAGGCCCGACCCTGCTTAGCTTCCGAGATCAGACGAGATCGGGCGCATCCAGGCTGGTACGGCCATAAGCAGAAGCTGCAGCTTGAAATACCTCTTATATGGAGTTGAAGATAAGTCATAGAATATAAGTCATTGATTTGTTGGTGATAATAATTTAGAAGCGCTTATTTGTTGGAGTTAACGTGCCTTAACCATGTGAAAAACACTTTAGGACGTGAGCTGTTGCTGTTACCACGTTGAAATATGTGTGGCTAGATTAAGCGAGAGCGTTCTCTGCTGGTTGAAAAAGCTTACAGCACCTGGTATTCCCAGGCTGTCCCCCATCCAAGTACTAACCAGGCTCGAACCTGCTTAGCTTCCGAGATCAGACAAGATCGGGCGCATCCAGGCTGGTATGGCCGTAAGCAGAAGCTGCAGCTTGAAATACCTCTTATATGGAGTTGAAGATAA
>NW_026906207.1:207500-215000 GCF_033807715.1 Cololabis saira
CAGAAGCTGCAGCTTGAAATACCTCTTATATGGAGTTGAAGATAAGTCATATAATATGAGTCATTGATTTGTTGGTTTTATTTGTTGGAGTTAAAGTGCCTTAACCATGTGCAAAACACTTTAGGACGTGAGCTGTCGCTGTTACCACGTTGAAATATGTGTGGGTAGATTAAGCGAGAGCGCTCTCTGCTGGTTGAAAAAGCTTACAGCACCTGGTATTCCCAGGCGGTCTCCCATCCAAGTACTAACCAGGCCCGACCCTGCTTAGCTTCCGAGATCAGACGAGATCGGGCGCATCCAGGCTGGTATGGCCGTAAGCAGAAGCTGCAGCTTGAAATACCTCTTATATGGAGTTGAAGATAAGTCATAGAATATAAGTCATTGATTTGTTGGTTTTATTTGTTGGAGTTAAAGTGCCTTAACCAATGTGCAAAACACTTTAGGACGTGAGCTGTCGCTGTTACCACGTTGAAATATGTGTGGGTAGATTAAGCGAGAGCGCTCTCTGCTGGTTGAAAAAGCTTACAGCACCTGGTATTCCCAGGCGGTCTCCCATCCAAGTACTAACCAGGCCCGACCCTGCTTAGCTTCCGAGATCAGACGAGATCGGGCGCATCCAGGCTGGTATGGCCGTAAGCTGAAGTTGCAGCTTGAAATACCTCTTATATGGAGTTGAAGATAAGTCATATAATATAAGTCATTGATTTGTTGGTGATAATAATTTAGAAGCGCTTACTTGTTGGAGTTAAAGTGCCTTAACCATGTGCAAAACACTTTAGGACGTGAGCTGTCGCTGTTACCACGTTGAAATTTGTGTGGGTAGATTAAGCGAGAGCGCTCTCTGCTGGTTGAAAAAGCTTACAGCACCTGGTATTCCCAGGCGGTCTCCCATCCAAGTACTAACCACGCACGACCCTGCTTAGCTTCCGAGATCAGACGAGATCTGGCGCATCCAGGCTGGTATGGCCGTAAGCAGAAGCTGCAGCTTGACATACCTCTTATATGGAGTTGAAGATAAGTCATAGAATATAAGTCATTGATTTGTTGGTGCTATTTGTTGGAGTTAAAGTGCCTTAACCATGTGCAAAACACTTTAGGACGTGAGCTGTCGCTGTTACCACGTTGAAATATGTGTAGGTAGATTAAGCGAGAGCGCTCTCTGCTGGTTGAAAAAGCTTACAGCACCTGGTATTACCAGGCGGTCTCCCATCCAAGTACTAACCAGGCCGGACCCTGCTTAGCTTCCGAGATCAGACGAAATCGGGCGCATCCAGGCTGGTATGGCCGTAAGCAGAATCTGCTGCTTGAAATACCTCTTATATGGAGTTGAAGATAAGTCATAGAATATAAGTCATTGATTTGTTGGTTTTATTTGTTGGAGTTAAAGTGCCTTAACCATGTGCAAAACACTTTAGGACGTGAGCTGTCGCTGTTACCACGTTGAAATATGTGTGGGTAGATTAAGCGAGAGCGCTCTCTGCTGGTTGAAAAAGCTAACAGCACCTGGTATTCCCAGTCGGTCTCCCATCCAAGTACTAACCAGGCCCGACCCTGCTTAGCTTCCGAGATCAGACGAGATCGGGCGGATCCAGGCTGGTATGGCCAGAAGCAGAAGCTGCAGCTTGAAATACCTCTTATATGGAGTTGAAGATAAGTCATAGAATATAAGTCATTGATTTGTTGGTTTTATTTGTTGGAGTTAAAGTGCCTTAACCATGTGCAAAACACTTTAGGACGTGAGCTGTCGCTGTTACCACGTTGAAATATGTGTGGGTAGATTAAGCGAGAGCGCTCTCTGCTGGTTGAAAAAGCTTACAGCACCTGGTATTCCCAGGCGGTCTCCCATCCAAGTACTAACCAGGCCCGACCCTGCTTAGCTTCCGAGATCAGACGAGATCGGGCGCATCCAGGCTGGTATGGCCGTAAGCAGAAGCTGCAGCTTGAAATACCTCTTATATGGAGTTGAAGATAAGTCATATAATATAAGTCATTGATTTGTTGGTGATAATAATTAAGAAGCGCTTATTTGTTGGAGTTAAAGTGCCTTAACCATGTGCAAAACACTTTAGGACGTGAGCTGTCGCTGTTACCACGTTGAAATTTGTGTGGGTAGATTAAGCGAGAGCGCTCTCTGCTGGTTGAAAAAGCTTACAGCACCTGGTATTCCCAGGCGGTCTCCCATCCAAGTACTAACCACGCACGACCCTGCTTAGCTTCCGAGATCAGACGAGATCTGGCGCATCCAGGCTGGTATGGCCGTAAGCAGAAGCTGCAGCTTGACATACCTCTTATATGGAGTTGAAGATAAGTCATAGAATATAAGTCATTGATTTGTTGGTGCTATTTGTTGGAGTTAAAGTGCCTTAACCATGTGCAAAACACTTTAGGACGTGAGCTGTCGCTGTTACCACGTTGAAATATGTGTGGGTAGATTAAGCGAGAGCGCTCTCTGCTGGTTGAAAAAGCTTACAGCACCTGGTATAACCAGGCGGTCTCCCATCCAAGTACTAACCAGGCCGGACCCTGCTTAGCTTCCGAGATCAGACGAAATCGGGCGCATCCAGGCTGGTATGGCCGCAAGCAGAATCTGCTGCTTGAAATACCTCTTATATGGAGTTGAAGATAAGTCATAGAATATAAGTCATTGATTTGTTGGTTTTATTTGTTGGAGTTAAAGTGCCTTAACCATGTGCAAAACACTTTAGGACGTGAGCTGTCGCTGTTACCACGTTGAAATATGTGTGGGTAGATTAAGCGAGAGCGCTCTCTGCTGGTTGAAAAAGCTTACAGCACCTGATATTCCCAGGCGGTCTCCCATCCAAGTACTAACCAGGCCCGACCCTGCTTAGCTTCCGAGATCAGACGAGATCGGGCGCATCCAGGCTGGTATGGCCGTAAGCTGAAGCTGCAGCTTGAAATACCTCTTATATGGAGTTGAAGATAAGTCATATAATATAAGTCATTGATTTGTTGGTGATAATAATTTAGAAGCGCATATTTGTTGGAGTTAAAGTGCCTTAACCATGTGAAAAACACTTTAGGACGTGAGCTGTCGCTGTTACCACGTTGAAATATGTGTGGGTAGATTAAGCGAGAGCGCTCTCTGCTGGTTGAAAAAGCTTACAGCACCTGGTATTCCCAGGCGGTCTCCCATCCAAGTACTAAGCAGGCCCGACCCTGCTTAGCTTCCGAGATCAGACGAGATCGGGCGCATCCAGGCTGGTATGGCCGTAAGCAGAAGCTGCAGCTTGAAATACCTCTTATATGGAGTTGAAGATAAGTCATAGAATATAAGTAATTGATTTGTTGGTTTTATTTGTTGGAGTTAAAGTGCCTTAACCATGTGCAAAACACTTTAGGACGTGAGCTGTCGCTGTTACCACGTTGAAATATGTGTGGGTAGATTAAGCGAGAGCGCTCTCTGCTGGTTGAAAAAGCTTACAGCACCTGGTATTCCCAGGCGGTCTCCCATCCAAGTACTAACCAGGCCCGACCCTGCTTAGCTTCCGAGATCAGACGAGATCGGGCGCATCCAGGGTGGTATGGCCGTAAGCAGAAGCTGCAGCTTGAAATACCTCTTATATGGAGTTGAAGATAAGTCATATAATATAAGTCATTGATTTGTTGGTTATAATAATTTAGAAGCGCTTATTTGTTGGAGTTAAAGTGCCTTAACCATGTGCAAAACACTTTAGGACGTGAGCTGTCGCTGTTACCACGTTGAAATATATGTGGGTAGATTAAGCGAGAGCGTTCTCTGCAGGTTGAAAAAGGTTACAGCACCTGGTATTCCCTGGCGGTCTCCCATCCAAGTACTAACCAGGCCCGACCCTGCTTAGCTTCCGAGATCAGACGAGATCGGGCGCATCCAGGCTGGTATGGCTGTAAGCAGAAGCTGCAGCTTGAAATACCTCTTATATGGAGTTGAAGATAAGTCATAGAATATAAGTCATTGATTTGTTGGTTTTATTTGTTGGAGTTAAAGTGCCTTAACCATGTGCAAAACACTTTAGGACGTGAGCTGTCGCTGTTACCACGTTGAAATATGTGTGGGTAGATTAAGCGAGAGCGCTCTCTGCTGGTTGAAAAAGCTTACAGCACCTGGTATTCCCAGGCGGTCTCCCATCCAAGTACTAACCAGGCCCGACCCTGCTTAGCTTCCGAGATCAGACGAGATCTGGCGCATCCAGGCTGGTATGGCCGTAAGCAGAAGCTGCAGCTTGAAATACCTCTTATATGGAGTTGAAGATAAGTCATAGAATATAAGTAATTGATTTGTTGGTTTTATTTGTTGGAGTTAAAGTGCCTTAACCATGTGCAAAACACTTTAGGACGTGAGCTGTCGCTGTTACCACGTTGAAATATGTGTGGGTAGATTAAGCGAGAGCGCTCTCTGCTGGTTGAAAAAGCTTACAGCACCTGATATTCCCAGGCGGTCTCCCATCCAAGTACTAACCAGGCCCGACCCTGCTTAGCTTCCGAGATCAGACGAGATCAGGCGCATCCAGGCTGGTATGGCCGTAAGCTGAAGCTGCAGCTTGAAATACCTCTTATATGGAGTTGAAGATAAGTCATATAATATAAGTCATTGATTTGTTGGTGATAATAATTTAGAAGCGCATATTTGTTGGAGTTAAAGTGCCTTAACCATGTGAAAAACACTTTAGGACGTGAGCTGTCGCTGTTACCACGTTGAAATATGTGTGGGTAGATTAAGCGAGAGCGCTCTCTGCTGGTTGAAAAAGCTTACAGCACCTGGTATTCCCAGGCGGTCTCCCATCCAAGTACTAACCAGGCCCGACCCTGCTTAGCTTCCGAGATCAGACGAGATCGGGCGCATCCAGGGTGGTATGGCCGTAAGCAGAAGCTGCAGCTTGAAATACCTCTTATATGGAGTTGAAGATAAGTCATATAATATAAGTCATTGATTTGTTGGTGATAATAATTTAGAAGCGCTTATTTGTTGGAGTTAAAGTGTCTTAACCATGTGCAAAACACTTTAGGACGTGAGCTGTCGCTGTTACCACGTTGAAATATATGTGGGTAGATTAAGCGAGAGCGTTCTCTGCAGGTTGAAAAAGGTTACAGCACCTGGTATTCCCTGGCGGTCTCCCATCCAAGTACTAACCAGGCCCGACCCTGCTTAGCTTCCGAGATCAGACGAGATCGGGCGCATCCAGGCTGGTATGGCTGTAAGCAGAAGCTGCAGCTTGAAATACCTCTTATATGGAGTTGAAGATAAGTCATAGAATATAAGTCATTGATTTGTTGGTTTTATTTGTTGGAGTTAAAGTGCCTTAACCATGTGCAAAACACTTTAGGACGTGAGCTGTCGCTGTTACCACGTTGAAATATGTGTGGGTAGATTAAGCGAGAGCGCTCTCTGCTGGTTGAAAAAGCTTACAGCACCTGGTATTCCCAGGCGGTCTCCCATCCAAGTACTAACCAGGCCCGACCCTGCTTAGCTTCCGAGATCAGACGAGATCTGGCGCATCCAGGCTGGTATGGCCGTAAGCAGAAGCTGCAGCTTGAAATACCTCTTATATGGAGTTGAAGATAAGTCATAGAATATAAGTCATTGATTTGTTGGTTTTATTTGTTGGAGTTAAAGTGCCTTAACCATGTGCAAAACACTTTAGGACGTGAGCTGTCGCTGTTACCACGTTGAAATATGTGTGGGTAGATTAAGCGAGAGCGCTCTCTGCTGGTTGAAAAAGCTTACAGCACCTGATATTCCCAGGCGGTCTCCCATCCAAGTACTAACCAGGCCCGACCCTGCTTAGCTTCCGAGATCAGACGAGATCGGGCGCATCCAGGCTGGTATGGCCGTAAGCTGAAGCTGCAGCTTGAAATACCTCTTATATGGAGTTGAAGATAAGTCATATAATATAAGTCATTGATTTGTTGGTGATAATAATTTAGAAGCGCATATTTGTTGGAGTTAAAGTGCCTTAACCATGTGAAAAACACTTTAGGACGTGAGCTGTCGCTGTTACCACGTTGAAATATGTGTGGGTAGATTAAGCGAGAGCGCTCTCTGCTGGTTGAAAAAGCTTACAGCACCTGGTATTCCCAGGCGGTCTCCCATCCAAGTACTAACCAGGCCCGACCCTGCTTAGCTTCCGAGATCAGACGAGATCGGGCGCATCCAGGCTGGTATGGCCGTAAGCAGAAGCTGCAGCTTGAAATACCTCTTATATGGAGTTGAAGATAAGTCATAGAATATAAGTCATTGATTTGTTGGTTTTATTTGTTGGAGTTAAAGTGCCTTAACCATGTGCAAAACACTTTAGGACGTGAGCTGTCGCTGTTACCACGTTGAAATATGTGTGGGTAGATTAAGCGAGAGCGCTCTCTGCTGGTTGAAAATACTTACAGCACCTGGTATTCCCAGGCGGTCTCCCATCCAAGTACTAACCAGGCCTGACCCTGCTTAGCTTCCGAGATCAGACGAGATCGGGCGCATCCAGGCTGGTATGGCCGTAAGCCGAAGCTGCAGCTTGAAATACTTCTTATATGGAGTTGAAGATAAGTCATATAATATAAGTCATTGATTTGTTGGTGATAATAATTTAGAAGCGCTTATTTGTTGGCGTTAAAGTGCCTTAACCATGTGCAAAACACTTTAGGACGTGAGCTGTCGCTGTTACCACGTTGAAATATGTGTGGGTAGATTAAGCGAGAGCGCTCTCTGCTGGTTGAAAAAGCTTACAGCACCTGGTATTCCCAGGCGGTCTCCCATCCAAGTACTAACCAGGCCCGACCCTGCTTAGCTTCCGAGATCAGACGAGATCGGGCGCATCCAGGGTGGTATGGCCGTAAGCAGAAGCTGCAGCTTGAAATACCTCTTATATGGAGTTGAAGATAAGTCATATAATATAAGTCATTGATTTGTTGGTGATAATAATTTAGAAGCGCTTATTTGTTGGAGTTAAAGTGCCTTAACCATGTGCAAAACACTTTCGGACGTGAGCTGTCGCTGTTACCACGTTGAAATATGTGTGGGTAGATTAAGCGAGAGCGCTCTCTGCTGGTTGAAAAAGCTTACAGCACCTGGTATTCCCAGGCGGTCTCCCATCCAAGTACTAACCAGGCCCGACCCTGCTTAGCTTCCGAGATCAGACGAGATCAGGCGCATCCAGGGTGGTATGGCCGTAAGCAGAAGCTGCAGCTTGAAATACCTCTTATATGGAGTTGAAGATAAGTCATATAATATAAGTCATTGATTTGTTGGTGATAATAATTTAGAAGCGCTTATTTGTTGGAGTTAAAGTGCCTTAACCATGTGCAAAACACTTTAGGACGTGAGCTGTCGCTGTTACCACGTTGAAATATGTGTGGGTAGATTAAGCGAGAGCGCTCTCTGCTGGTTGAAAAAGCTTACAGCACCTGGTATTCCCAGGCGGTCTCCCATCCAAGTACTAACCAGGCCCGACCCTGCTTAGCTTCCGAGATCAGACGAGATCGGGCGCATCCAGGCTGGTATGGCCGTAAGCAGAA
>NW_026906207.1:240000-252500 GCF_033807715.1 Cololabis saira
TGCTTAGCTTCCGAGATCAGACGAGATCGGGCGCATCCAGGCTGGTATGGCCGTAAGCAGAAGCTGCAGCTTGATATACCTCTTATATGGAGTTGAAGATAAGTCATAGAATATAAGTCATTGATTTGTTGGTTTTATTTGTTGGAGTTAAAGTGCCTTAACCATGTGCAAAACACTTTAGGACGTGAGCTGTCGCTGTTACCACGTTGAAATATGTGTGGGTAGATTAAGCGAGAGCGTTCTCTGCTGGTTGAAAATGCTTACAGCACCTGGTATTCCCAGGCGGTCTCCTATCCAAGTACTAACCTGGCCCGACCCTGCTTAGCTTCCGAGATCAGACGAGATCGGGCGCATCCAGGCTGGTATGGCCGTAAGCAGAATCTGCTGCTTGAAATACCTCTTATATGGAGTTGAAGATAAGTCATAGAATATAAGTCATTGATTTGTTGGTTTTATTTGTTGGAGTTAAAGTGCCTTAACCATGTGCAAAACACTTTAGGACGTGAGCTGTCGCTGTTACCACGTTGAAATATGTGTGGGTAGATTAAGCGAGAGCGCTCTCTGCTGGTTGAAAAAGCTTACAGCACCTGATATTCCCAGGCGGTCTCCCATCCAAGTACTAACCAGGCCCGACCCTGCTTAGCTTCCGAGATCAGACGAGATCGGGCGCATCCAGGCTGGTATGGCCGTAAGCTGAAGCTGCAGCTTGAAATACCTCTTATATGGAGTTGAAGATAAGTCATATAATATAAGTCATTGATTTGTTGGTGATAATAATTTAGAAGCGCATATTTGTTGGAGTTAAAGTGCCTTAACCATGTGAAAAACACTTTAGGACGTGAGCTGTCGCTATTACCACGTTGAAATATGTGTGGGTAGATTAAGCGAGAGCGCTCTCTGCTGGTTGAAAAAGCTTACAGCACCTGGTATTCCCAGGCGGTCTCCCATCCAAGTACTAACCAGGCCCAACCCTGCTTAGCTTCCGAGATCAGATGAGATCGGGCGCATCAAGGCTGGTATGGCCGTAAGCAGAAGCTGCAGCTTGAAATACCTCTTATATGGAGTTGAAGATAAGTCATAAAATATAAGTCATTGATTTGTTGGTGATAATAATTTAGAAGCGCTTATTTGTTGGAGTTAAAGTGCCTTAACCATGTGCAAAACACTTTAGGACGTGAGCTGTCGCTGTTACCACGTTGAAATATGTGTGGCTAGATTAAGCGAGAGCGTTCTCTGCTGGTTGAAAAAGCTTACAGCACCTGGTATTCCCAGGCGGTCTCCCATCCAAGTACTAACCAGGCCCGACCCTGCTTAGCTTCCGAGATCAGACGAGATCGGGCGCATCCAGGCTTGTATGGCCGTAAGCAGAAGCTGCAGCTTGAAATACCTCTTATATGGAGTTGAAGATAAGTCATATAATATAAGTCATTGATTTGTTGGTGATAATAATTTAGAAGCACTTATTTGTTGGAGTTAAAGTGCCTTAACCATGTGAAAAACTCTTTTGGACGTGAGCTGTCGCTGTTACCACGTTGAAATATGTGTGGGTAGATTAAGCGAGAGTGCTCTCTGCTGGTTGAACATGCTTACAGCACCTGGTATTCCCAGGCGGTCTCCCATCCAAGTACTAACAAGGCCCGACCCTGCTTAGCTTCCGAGATCAGACGAGATCGGGCGCATCCAGGCTGGTATGGCCGTAAGCTGAAGCTGCAGCTTGAAATACTTCTTATATGGAGTTGAAGATAAGTATATAATACAAGTCATTGATTTGTTGGTGATAATAATTTAGAAGCGCTTATTTGTTGGAGTTAAAGTGCCTTAACCATGTGCAAAACACTTTAGGACGTGAGCTGTCGCTGTTACCTCGTTGAAATATGTGTGGGTAGATTAAGCGAGAGCGCTCTCTGCTGGTTGAAAAAGCTTACAGCACCAGGTATTCCCAGGCGGTCTCCCATCCAAGTACTAACCAGGCCCGACCCTGCTTAGCTTCCGAGATCAGACGAGATCGGGCGCATCCAGGCTGGTATGGCCGTAAGCAGAAGCTGCAGCTTGAAATACCTCTTATAGGGAGTTGAAGATAAGTCATAGAATATAAGTCATTGATTTGTTGGTTTTATTTGTTGGAGTTAAAGTGCCTTAACCATGTGCAAAACATTTTAGGACGTGAGCTGTCGCTGTTACCACGTTGAAATATGTGTGTGTAGATTAAGCGAGAGCGCTCTCTGCTGGTTGAAAAAGCTTACAGCACCTGGTATTCCCAGGCGGTTTCCCATCCAAGTACTAACCAGGCCCGACCCTGCTTAGCTTCCGAGATCAGACGAGATCGGGCTCATCCAGGCTGGTATGGCCGTAAGCAGAAGCTGCAGCTTGAAATACCTCTTATATGGAGTTGAAGATAAGTCATAGAATATAAGTCATTGATCTGTTGGTTTTATTTGTTGGAGTTAAGGTGCCTTAACCATGTGCAAAACACTTTAGGACGTGAGCTGTCGCAGTTACCACGTTGAAATAAGTGTGGGTAGATTAAGCGAGAGCGTTCTCTGCTGGTTGAAAAAGCATACAGCACCTGGTATTCCCAGGCGGTCTCCCATCCAAGTACTAACCAGGCCCGACCCTGCTTAGCTTCCGAGATCAGACGAGATCGGGCGCATCGAGGCTGGTATGGCCGTAAGCTGAAGCTGCAGCTTGAAATACCTCTTATATGGAGTTGAAGATAAGTCATATAATATAAGTCATTGATTTGTTGGTGATAATAATTTAGAAGCGCTTATTTGTTGGAGTTAAAGTGCCTTAACCATGTGCAAAACACTTTAGGACGTGAGCTGTCGCTGTTACCACGTTGAAATATGTGTGGGTAGATTAAGCGAGAGCGCTCTCTGCTGGTTGAAAAAGCTTACAGCACCTGGTATTCCCAGGCGGTCTCCCATCCAAGTACTAACCAGGCCCGACCCTGCTTAGCTTCCGAGATCAGACGAGATCGGGCGCATCCAGGCTGGTATGGACGTAAGCAGAAGCTGCAGCTTGAAATACCTCTTATATGGAGTTGAAGATAAGTCATATAATATAAGTCATTGATTTGTTGGTGATAATAATTTAGAAGCGCTTATTTGTTGGAGTTAAAGTGCCTTAACCATGTGCAAAACACTTTAGGACGTGAGCTGTCGCTGTTACCACGTTGAAATTTGTGTGGGTAGATTAAGCGAGAGCGCTCTCTGCTGGTTGAAAAAGCTTACAGCACCTGGTATTCCCAGGCGGTCTCCCATCCAAGTACTAACCAGGCCCGACCCTGCTTAGCTTCCGAGATCAGACGAGATCGGGCGCATCCAGGCTTGTATGGCCGTAAGCAGAAGCTGCAGCTTGAAATACCTCTTATATGGAGTTGAAGATAAGTCATATAATATAAGTCATTGATTTGTTGGTGATAATAATTTAGAAGCACTTATTTGTTGGAGTTAAAGTGCCTTAACCATGTGAAAAACTCTTTTGGACGTGAGCTGTCGCTGTTACCACGTTGAAATATGTGTGGGTAGATTAAGCGAGAGTGCTCTCTGCTGGTTGAACATGCTTACAGCACCTGGTATTCCCAGGCGGTCTCCCATCCAAGTACTAACAAGGCCCGACCCTGCTTAGCTTCCGAGATCAGACGAGATCGGGCGCATCCAGGCTGGTATGGCCGTAAGCTGAAGCTGCAGCTTGAAATACTTCTTATATGGAGTTGAAGATAAGTATATAATACAAGTCATTGATTTGTTGGTGATAATAATTTAGAAGCGCTTATTTGTTGGAGTTAAAGTGCCTTAACCATGTGCAAAACACTTTAGGACGTGAGCTGTCGCTGTTACCTCGTTGAAATATGTGTGGGTAGATTAAGCGAGAGCGCTCTCTGCTGGTTGAAAAAGCTTACAGCACCAGGTATTCCCAGGCGGTCTCCCATCCAAGTACTAACCAGGCCCGACCCTGCTTAGCTTCCGAGATCAGACGAGATCGGGCGCATCCAGGCTGGTATGGCCGTAAGCAGAAGCTGCAGCTTGAAATACCTCTTATAGGGAGTTGAAGATAAGTCATAGAATATAAGTCATTGATTTGTTGGTTTTATTTGTTGGAGTTAAAGTGCCTTAACCATGTGCAAAACATTTTAGGACGTGAGCTGTCGCTGTTACCACGTTGAAATATGTGTGTGTAGATTAAGCGAGAGCGCTCTCTGCTGGTTGAAAAAGCTTACAGCACCTGGTATTCCCAGGCGGTTTCCCATCCAAGTACTAACCAGGCCCGACCCTGCTTAGCTTCCGAGATCAGACGAGATCGGGCTCATCCAGGCTGGTATGGCCGTAAGCAGAAGCTGCAGCTTGAAATACCTCTTATATGGAGTTGAAGATAAGTCATAGAATATAAGTCATTGATCTGTTGGTTTTATTTGTTGGAGTTAAGGTGCCTTAACCATGTGCAAAACACTTTAGGACGTGAGCTGTCGCAGTTACCACGTTGAAATAAGTGTGGGTAGATTAAGCGAGAGCGTTCTCTGCTGGTTGAAAAAGCATACAGCACCTGGTATTCCCAGGCGGTCTCCCATCCAAGTACTAACCAGGCCCGACCCTGCTTAGCTTCCGAGATCAGACGAGATCGGGCGCATCGAGGCTGGTATGGCCGTAAGCTGAAGCTGCAGCTTGAAATACCTCTTATATGGAGTTGAAGATAAGTCATATAATATAAGTCATTGATTTGTTGGTGATAATAATTTAGAAGCGCTTATTTGTTGGAGTTAAAGTGCCTTAACCATGTGCAAAACACTTTAGGACGTGAGCTGTCGCTGTTACCACGTTGAAATATGTGTGGGTAGATTAAGCGAGAGCGCTCTCTGCTGGTTGAAAAAGCTTACAGCACCTGGTATTCCCAGGCGGTCTCCCATCCAAGTACTAACCAGGCCCGACCCTGCTTAGCTTCCGAGATCAGACGAGATCGGGCGCATCCAGGCTGGTATGGACGTAAGCAGAAGCTGCAGCTTGAAATACCTCTTATATGGAGTTGAAGATAAGTCATATAATATAAGTCATTGATTTGTTGGTGATAATAATTTAGAAGCGCTTATTTGTTGGAGTTAAAGTGCCTTAACCATGTGCAAAACACTTTAGGACGTGAGCTGTCGCTGTTACCACGTTGAAATTTGTGTGGGTAGATTAAGCGAGAGCGCTCTCTGCTGGTTGAAAAAGCTTACAGCACCTGGTATTCCCAGGCGGTCTCCCATCCAAGTACTAACCAGGCCCGACCCTGCTTAGCTTCCGAGATCAGACGAGATCGGGCGCATCCAGGCTGGTATGGCCGTAAGCAGAAGCTGCAGCTTGAAATACCTCTTGTATGGAGTTGAAGATAAGTCATAGAATATAAGTCATTGATTTGTTGGTTTTATTTGTTGGAGTTAAAGTGCCTTAACCATGTGCAAAACACTTTAGGACGTGAGCTGTCGCTGTTACCACGTTGAAATATGTGTGGGTAGATTAAGCGAGAGCGTTCTCTGCTGGTTGAAAATGCTTACAGCACCTGGTATTCCCAGGCGGTCTCCCATCCAAGTACTAACCAGGCCCGACCCTGCTTAGCTTCCGAGATCAGACGAGATCGGGCGCATCCACGCTGGTATGGCCGTGAGCTGAAGCTGCAGCTTGAAATACCTCTTATATGGAGTTGAAGATAAGTCATATAATATAAGTCATTGATTTGTTGGTGATAATAATTTAGAAGCGCTTATTTGTTGGAGTTAAAGTGCCTCAACCATGTGCAAAACACTTTAGGACGTGAGCTGTCGCTGTTACCACGTTGAAATTTGTGTGGGTAGATTAAGCGAGAGCGCTCTCTGCTGGTTGAAAAAGCTTACAGCACCTGGTATTCCCAGGCGGTCTCCCATCCAAGTACTAACCAGGCCCGACCCTGCTTAGCTTCCGAGATCAGACGAGATCGGGCGCATCCAGGCTGGTATGGCCGTAAGCAGAAGCTGCAGCTTGATATACCTCTTATATGGAGTTGAAGATAAGTCATAGAATATAAGTCATTGATTTGTTGGTTTTATTTGTTGGAGTTAAAGTGCCTTAACCATGTGCAAAACACTTTAGGACGTGAGCTGTCGCTGTTACCACGTTGAAATATGTGTGGGTAGATTAAGCGAGAGCGCTCTCTGCTGGTTGAAAAAGCTTACAGCACCTGATATTCCCAGGCGGTCTCCCATCCAAGTACTAACCAGGCCCGACCCTGCTTAGCTTCCGAGATCAGACGAGATCGGGCGCATCCAGGCTGGTATGGCCGTAAGCTGAAGCTGCAGCTTGAAATACCTCTTATATGGAGTTGAAGATAAGTCATATAATATAAGTCATTGATTTGTTGGTGATAATAATTTAGAAGCGCATATTTGTTGGAGTTAAAGTGCCTTAACCATGTGAAAAACACTTTAGGACGTGAGCTGTCGCTGTTACCACGTTGAAATATGTGTGGGTAGATTAAGCGAGAGCGCTCTCTGCTGGTTGAAAAAGCTTACAGCACCTGGTATTCCCAGGCGGTCTCCCATCCAAGTACTAACCAGGCCCGACCCTGCTTAGCTTCCGAGATCAGATGAGATCGGGCGCATCAAGGCTGGTATGGCCGTAAGCAGAAGCTGCAGCTTGAAATACCTCTTATATGGAGTTGAAGATAAGTCATAAAATATAAGTCATTGATTTGTTGGTGATAATAATTTAGAAGCGCTTATTTGTTGGAGTTAAAGTGCCTTAACCATGTGCAAAACACTTTAGGACGTGAGCTGTCGCTGTTACCACGTTGAAATATGTGTGGCTAGATTAAGCGAGAGCGTTCTCTGCTGGTTGAAAAAGCTTACAGCACCTGGTATTCCCAGGCGGTCTCCCATCCAAGTACTAACCAGGCCCGACCCTGCTTAGCTTCCGAGATCAGACGAGATCGGGCGCATCCAGGCTTGTATGGCCGTAAGCAGAAGCTGCAGCTTGAAATACCTCTTATATGGAGTTGAAGATAAGTCATAGCATATAAGTCATTGATTTGTTGGTTTTATTTGTTGGAGTTAAAGTGCCTTAACCATGTGCAAAACACTTTAGGACGTGAGCTGTCGCTGTTACCACGTTGAAATATGTGTGGGTAGATTAAGCGAGAGCGCTCTCTGCTGGTTGAAAAAGCTTACAGCACCTGATATTCCCAGGCGGTCTCCCATCCAAGTACTAACCAGGCCCGACCCTGCTTAGCTTCCGAGATCAGACGAGATCGGGCGCATCCAGGCTGGTATGGCCGTAAGCTGAAGCTGCAGCTTGAAATACCTCTTATATGGAGTTGAAGATAAGTCATATAATATAAGTCATTGATTTGTTGATGATAATAATTTAGAAGTGCTTATTTGTTGGAGTTAAAGTGCCTTAACCATGTGCAAAACACTTTAGGACGTGAGCTGTCGCTGTTACCACGTTGAAACATGTGTGGGTAGATTAAGCGAGAGCGCTCTCTGCTGGTTGAAAATGCTTACAGCACCTGGTATTCCCAGGCGGTCTCCCATCCAAGTACTAACCAGGCCCGACCCTGCTTAGCTTCCGAGATCAGACAAGATCGGGCGCATCCAGGCTGGTATGGCCGTAAGCAGAAGCTGCTGCTTGAAATACCTCTTATATGGAGTTGAAGATAAGTCATATAATATATCATTGATTTGTTGGTGATAATAATTTAGAAGCGCTTATTTGTTGGAGTTAAAGTGCCTTAACCATGTGAAAAACACTTTTGGACGTGAGCTGTCGCTGTTACCACGTTGAAATATGTGTGGGTAGATTAAGCGAGAGCGCTCTCTGCTGGTTGAAAATGCTTACAGCACCTGGTATTCCCAGGCGGTCTCCCATCCAAGTACTAACCAGGCCCGACCCTGCTTAGCTTCCGAGATCAGACGAGATCGGGCGCATCCAGGCTGGTATGGCCGTAAGCAGAAGCTGCAGCTTGAAATACCTCTTATATGGAGTTGAAGATAAGTCATAGAATATAAGTCATTGATTTGTTGGTTTTATTTGTTGGAGTTAAAGTGCCTTAACCATGTGCAAAACACTTTTGGACGTGAGCTGTCGCTCTTACCACGTTGAAATATGTGTGGGTAGATTAAGCGAGAGCGCTCTCTGCTGGTTGAAAAAGCTTACAGCACCTGGTATTCCCAGGCGGTCTCCCATCCAAGTACTAACCAGGCCCTACCCTGCTTAGCTTCCGAGATCAGACGAGATCGGGCGCATCCAGGCTGGTATGGCCATAAGCTGAAGCTGCAGCTTGAAATACTTCTTATATGGAGTTGAAGATAAGTCATTAATACAAGTCATTGATTTGTTGGTGATAATAATTTAGAAGCGCTTATTTGTTGGAGTTAAAGTGCCTTAACCATGTGAAAAACACTTTGGACGTGAGCTGTCGCTCTTACCACGTTGAAATATGTGTGGGTAGATTAAGCGAGAGCGCTCTCTGCTGGTTGAAAAAGCTTACAGCACCTGGTATTCCCAGGCGGTCTCCCATCCAAGTACTAACCAGGCCCGACCCTGCTTAGCTTCCGAGATCAGACGAGATCGGGCGCATCCAGGCTGGTATGGCCATAAGCAGAAGCTGCAGCTTGAAATACCTCTTATATGGAGTTGAAGATAAGTCATAGAATATAAGTCATTGATTTGTTGGTTTTATTTGTTGGAGTTAAAGTGCCTTAACCATGTGCCTAACACTTTTGGACGTGAGCTGTCGCTCTTACCACGTTGAAATATGTGTGGGTAGATTAAGCGAGAGCGCTCTCTGCTGGTTGAAAAAGCTTACAGCACCTGGTATTCCCAGGCGGTCTCCCATCCAAGTACTAACCAGGCCCGACCCTGCTTAGCTTCCGAGATCAGACGAGATCGGGCGCATCCAGGCTGGTATGGCCATAAGCTGAAGCTGCAGCTTGAAATACTTCTTATATGGAGTTGAAGATAAGTCATATAATACAAGTCATTGATTTGTTGGTGATAATAATTTAGAAGCGCTTATTTGTTGGAGTTAAAGTGCCTTAACCATGTGAAAAACACTTTTGGACGTGAGCTGTCGCTGTTACCACGTTGAAATATGTGTGGGTAGATTAAGCGAGGGCGCTCTCTGCTGGTTGAAAATTCTTACAGCACCTGGTATTCCCAGGCGGTCTCCCATCCAAGTACTAACCAGGCCCGAAGCTGCTTAGCTTCCGAGATCAGACGAGATCGGGCGCATCCAGGCTGGTATGGCCGTAAGCAGAAGCCGCAGCTTGAAATACCTCTTATATGGAGTTGAAGATAAGTCATAGCATATAAGTCATTGATTTGTTGGTTTTATTTGTTGGAGTTAAAGTGCCTTAACCATGTGCAAAACCCTTTAGGACGTGAGCTGTCGCTGTTACCACGTTGAAATATGTGTGGGTAGATTAAGCGAGAGCGCTCTCTGCTGGTTGAAAAAGCTTACAGCACCTGATATTCCCAGGCGGTCTCCCATCCAAGTACTAACCAGGCCCGACCCTGCTTAGCTTCCGAGATCAGACGAGATCGGGCGCATCCAGGCTGGTATGGCCGTAAGCTGAAGCTGCAGCTTGAAATACCTCTTATATGGAGTTGAAGATAAGTCATAGAATATAAGTCATTGATTTGTTGGTTTTATTTGTTGGAGTTAAAGTGCCTTAACCATGTGCAAAACACTTTAGGACGTGAGCTGTCGCTGTTACCACGTTGAAATATGTGTGGGTAGATTAAGCGAGAGCGCTCTCTGCTGGTTGAAAAAGCTTACAGCACCTGATATTCCCAGGCGGTCTCCCATCCAAGTACTAACCCGGCCCGACCCTGCTTAGCTTCCGAGATCAGACGAGATCGGGCGCATCTTTTTTTTTTTTTGTCTTTTATTATGAAAATACATTTTCGTTAAAAAATATATTTTATATACATTCCTGCATACCAGACAAAAAATAAAACAATTTTTCTGCTACTTTTACACAAAGCCCTCTCTTCACTTTTTTATACTCTCCTATTTCAACAACAAAAAAAACAAAAAAAAACAAAAAAACAACTTATAATATTACAAACTTCAAACATATATCTCTATACACGCATGTGCAAAAATACACAAAAAACCATGTAACAAACCAGCAAAAAAAAACAAAACAGTACAACACATACCCCATACCCCTTATCACATGGAAGAAAACCTTCAATCACTCACTTCCGCTCCCCCAATCCCTCCACCCCCTCCCCCCCAATCCCATACCAATCTCTCCCTCTCGTCCACAGACACCAGCGTGTTCCCCCTCAAAAAGAGAGGGGCGAAACCTTCAATCCCACAGATGTATTTATAATTAATCTGTTTTTTCACTAAGCCCTTGAAAAACACCCAAATCGGTGCCACCCTCCCTTCAAACCGAGCCACATTCCTTCTGGCTTTGATGGCCCACCGTGCATGGCTCAGTAAAAATTTGCACAGCCCACTATTTTCCACCCTGCTCTTCTCCCAAATCCCAAATAACACAAATTTGTCCCACCCATCCTCCATCTCCCATTCCATGTTCAACTTGTCCACCATACAGGTTTTCAGTCTCTTAAAAAACGGCCGTAATCTCACGCACTCCACATACATGTGTCTAATATCCTCATCCTTCTCCTTACAGACATCACACATCCTCCCGACCTCCCTGTCAAACTGGTGCATGACCACATTCGTAAAAATCTTCCTATGTCGTAGTTTAAAATCATTATCCTCGGCTTCAATGCTGTTTTCTTTAATCTTCCATTTCCCCCACACTTGTTTTATGTTCAGAGTCCCATCTGCCCTGCACCAGTTCTCCAGGGAAGCCGGGAGTTTCACCACCTGTTTCACAAACATTCTGTATAGCTGTTTCACTTTCACTCCCTCCAAAGTCACCCATTCCCCCCCCCTCTCTATATACAACATCGGTACCCTCCCGGTCCTATTCACTACCACCTCTGTGTCTATTTTCTCCCTCCACCTTCCCGGTATGCTCTGTTTCACTAATTCGTAGTCCTTCCTTACCTGCTCTAAACTTATTCTATCATTGTATTCATGCACACATTCGTAAATGGCTGTAGCCGACAAAAAACCTGGCACCACTTCATACATGACATGTTTTATTTGCATGAGTCCCGCTTCCACAAAGTATTTTGGCTTTAGTGGCTGTCCTTCATGTTTGATGTTCCCGTTGCCAAACAATGGCACCTCTCTAATGGTCTCCAGATCTGTGCAGTCCCACCTCGCGTTTTTCAGCAGCTCTGCCTGTGCAGCCAGGATCTCTCTATAGAACTGCGGGAGTCCTGCCGTCAGGTAAGCGTTTGTCTGCATTAGCATTGCAAACTCATTTCCCAGCTTCCTCTTTAAAAAAAACCCCATCACCTTCTTCCAGCAGTGCTCTCCCTCCCCATACAAGAAAGCCCTCCCCCGTTTTATTCTTAAAGCCTTCTTTTTGCTCTCTATGTCAACTAATTTCAAACCTCCCTGCTCATACCCCCCAATCAAGGTTGCTCTCGCTATTCTACTTTTCTTCCCACCCCATATAAAACCCCCCATCAGTTCATTCAATTTCTTCACCACCCATTCTGGCACTTCTAGCACCTCCATTACATAAACCATTTTTGAAAACAAAAGACTATTCACCACCACCACCCGCCCTTTAACCGTCAGTCGCCTCAGCTTCCAAAAATTCAGCACCCTCTGTATTTTATTCAGTACCTCTGACCATGTTTCATCCCTCACCCTCTCCCCCTCCATCCCCACATATATCCCGAGAACCTTCATCCTGTGCTCCTGTACCTTGAATGGTACTCCCCCACTTGCCACTACCCCATTTAAAAACATGATTTCTGACTTTAACATATTTATTCTTGCACCTGATGCCTTCCCATATATTTCCATCAATTCCACCACCCTTTTTATACTTGCCATATCCCTTACAGTCACCGTTGTGTCATCCGCGTATTGCTGTATTTTACTAAGACCACCCCCACCTTGTACCTCAATCCCTCTTATTTCTCCATCCCTTTTAATCATACATGCCAAGGGCTCTGCCACCACCGTGTATAAGAGTGCTGACATCGGACACCCCTGCCTAACTGACCTCCCTAATTTGAAGACTTCCGTTAAAACACCATTCACTTTCACCCTCCCCACCGCATGTCTGTACATCAATTTTAACCATCCTCTAAACCTCTCACCATATCCCACCCGCTCTAGAACTCCCCACATAAAATCGTGCTCCACCCTATCAAACGCTTTATTAAAATCTAAAGCCAACATAATCCCCTCCTCTCCCGATGCCCTCAAATATTCCACCATCCCTTTAATATTCAGAATTGTGTCTGCAATATCCCTATCCGGCACACTGTAGGCTTGTGTTATTGGAACGATTGATTTTAAAGTATATTTTAGTCTGTTTGCAAAAACTTTCATTAACACCTTGTAGTCTGTATTCAGTAGTGTGATTGGCCTGTAGTTCCCCA
>NW_026906207.1:257500-275000 GCF_033807715.1 Cololabis saira
GGTATTCCCAGGCGGTCTCCCATCCAAGTACTAACCAGGCCCGACCCTGCTTAGCTTCCGAGATCAGACGAGATCGGGCGCATCCAGGCTGGTATGGCCGTAAGCAGAAGCTGCAGCTTGAAATACCTCTTATATGGAGTTGAAGATAAGTCATAGCATATAAGTCATTGATTTGTTGGTTTTATTTGTTGGAGTTAAAGTGCCTTAACCATGTGCAAAACACTTTAGGACGTGAGCTGTCGCTGTTACCACGTTGAAATATGTGTGGGTAGATTAAGCGAGAGCGCTCTCTGCTGGTTGAAAAAGCTTACAGCACCTGATATTCCCAGGCGGTCTCCCATCCAAGTACTAACCAGGCCGGACCCTGCTTAGCTTCCGAGATCAGATGAGATCGGGCGCATCCAGGCTGGTATGGCCATAAGCTGAAGCTGCAGCTTGAAATACCTCTTATATGGAGTTGAAGATTAGTCATATAATATAAGTCATTGATTTGTTGGTGATAATAATTTAGAAGCGCATATTTGTTGGAGTTAAAGTGCCTTAACTATGTGAAAAACACTTTAGGACGTGAGCTGTCGCTGTTACCACGTTGAAATATGTGTGGGTAGATTAAGCGAGAGCGCTCTCTGCTGGTTGAAAAAGCTTACAGCACCTGGTATTCCCAGGCGGTCTCCCATCCAAGTACTAACCAGGCCCGACCCTGCTTAGCTTCCGAGATCAGACGAGATCGGGCGCATCCAGGCTGGTATGGCCGTAAGCAGAAGCTGCAGCTTGAAATACCTCTTATATGGAGTTGAAGATAAGTCATAGCATATAAGTCATTGATTTGTTGGTTTTATTTGTTGGAGTTAAAGTGCCTTAACCATGTGCAAAACACTTTAGGACGTGAGCTGTCGCTGTTACCACGTTGAAATATGTGTGGGTAGATTAAGCGAGAGCGCTCTCTGCTGGTTGAAAAAGCTTACAGCACCTGATATTCCCAGGCGGTCTCCCATCCAAGTACTAACCAGGCCCTACCCTGCTTAGCTTCCGAGATCAGACGAGATCGGGCGCATCCAGGCAGGTATGGCCGTAAGCTGAAGCTGCAGCTTGAAATACCTCTTATATGGAGTTGAAGATAAGTCATATAATATAAGTCATTGATTTGTTGGTGATAATAATTTAGAAGCGCTTATTTGTTGGAGTTAAAGTGCCTTAACCATGTGCAAAACACTTTAGGACGTGAGCTGTCGCTGTTACCACGTTGAAATATGTGTGGGTAGATTAAGCGAGAGCGCTCTCTGCTGGTTGAAAATGCTTACAGCACCTGGTATTCCCAGGCGGTCTCCCATCCAAGTACTAACCGGGCCCGACCCTGCTTAGCTTCCGAGATCAGACAAGATCGGGCGCATCCAGGCTGGTATGGCCGTAAGCAGAAGCTGCTGCTTGAAATACCTCTTATATGGAGTTGAAGATAAGTCATATAATATAAGTCATTGATTTGTTGGTGATAATAATTTAGAAGCGCTTATTTGTTGGAGTTAAAGTGCCTTAACCATGTGAAAAACACTTTTGGACGTGAGCTGTCGCTGTTACCACGTTGAAATATGTGTGGGTAGATTAAACGAGAGCGCTCTCTGCTGGTTGAAAAAGCTTACAGCACCTTGTATTCCCAGGCGGTCTCCCATCCAAGTACTAACCAGGCCCGACCTTGCTTAGCTTCCGAGATCAGACGAGATCGGGCGCATCCAGGCTGGTATGGCCGTAAGCAGAAGCTGCAGCTTGAAATACCTCTTATATGGAGTTGAAGATGGGTCATAGAATATAAGTCATTGATTTGTTGGTTTTATTTGTTGGAGTTAAAGTGCCTTAACCATGTGCAAAACACTTTTGGACGTGAGCTGTCGCTCTTACCACGTTGAAATATGTGTGGGTAGATTAAGCGAGAGCGCTCTCTGCTGGTTGAAAAAGCTTACAGCACCTGGTATTTCCAGGCGGTCTCCCATCCAAGTACTAACCAGGCCCTACCCTGCTTAGCTTCCGAGATCAGACGAGATCGGGCGCATCCAGGCTGGTATGGCCATAAGCTGAAGCTGCAGCTTGAAATACTTCTTATATGGAGTTGAAGATAAGTCATATAATACAAGTCATTGATATGTTGGTGATAATAATTTAGAAGCGCTTATTTGTTGGAGTTAAAGTGCCTTAACCATGTGCAAAACACTTTAGGACGTGAGCTGTCGCTGTTACCACGTTGAAATATGTGTAGGTAGATTAAGCGAGAGCGCTCTCTGCTGGTTGAAAATGCTTACAGCACCTGGTATTCCGAGGCGGTCTCCCATCCAAGTACTAACCAGGCCCGACCCTGCTTAGCTTCCGAGATCAGACGAGATCAGGCGCATCCAGGCTGGTATGGCCGTAAGCAGAATCTGCTGCTTGAAATACCTCTTATATGGAGTTGAAGATAAGTCATAGAATATAAGTCATTGATTTGTTGGTTTTATTTGTTGGAGTTAAAGTGCCTTAACCATGTGCAAAACACTTTAGGACGTGAGCTGTCGCTGTTACCACGTTGAAATATGTGTGGGTAGATTAAGCGAGAGCGCTCTCTGCTGGTTGAAAATGCTTACAGCACCTGGTATTCCCAGGCGGTCTCCCATCCAAGTACTAACCGGGCCCGACCCTGCTTAGCTTCCGAGATCAGACAAGATCGGGCGCATCTTTTTTTTTTTGTCTTTTATTATGAAAATATATTTACAAAAAAAATATATTTTTGTTTACAGTATCCATTTCCAACACATTTTCCTCTCTCTGTGACATTTACACTCAGGTCCTTTTTTCAAAAGAAAAGAAAAACAACATCAGCACTCGAATTACAAAAACAAACCAGATTTGCACATAGTGGCATTTCAAAACCCAGCATCATTCGTTCAGCCATCCCACAGGGTGAGAAATCATTCCAACTATATGATCACTGTGCACAATTTTCAAAAGATGAAGTAGCCAATTTTTTTTTTTTTTTTTTTTTTTTTTTTTTTTTTTTTTAAACACACAATTTCCCAACTACACAGTCCAAAAAGAGCTACCAATTCCACACAATCCTCTTTTCTTTATCAAGGGATAGGAGATTGGCATCCTTCACATACAGTCGTTCAAAATGGTCTACCCCATGTATCAACCTGTATCGAATCTGTTTCTTTACTATGTTTTGAAAAATCGGCCATATTGCAATAACCCTTCGTTCGTAATGTGCCTTGTTTCTTCGTGCCCTTATTGCCCATCGTGCATGGCTCAACATAAATCTGCACAGCATTTCGTTTCTAATTTTACTGTATTGCCAGTTTCCAAATAAAAGAAAAAACTCCCATGAATCCCTTCCGTCCCACACCATTCCCAATTTTTCTATTAGACATTTCTTCAATAACCCAAAAAAGCCAGATAACTCAGGACAAATATCAAACATATGCATCAGCGTTTCCGGCAATAAGCCACAAACATCACAATCTCTGTCTACAGCTTTATCCAGTTGATGTAAAACCACATTAGTAAAAATTTTATTGTGTCTTATTTTGAAATCATTGTCCTCAGCCTCGATGCTGTTACCCTGTACTTTCCATTTCTCCCATATTTTCCACCCCTCTTTCTGTGGAAAGACCTTGCTCCAATACGACAAGGAGGCCGGTGATTTCGTGACGTTCACTAAAAAACGCTCGTAGATTTCCTTGCAGGAGATCAGACTGAAGCTCTTGTTTTCCCCCTCTCGCTTAATTCCCAGCTCTGGGAGTTTGCTTGTCCTATCTCTAGCTGTACCTGTTTCTATCAGCCTTCTCCATTGTTGTGGGATACTTCTCTGAATAGTCTTATAATAATTCTCTATGACCGTGTATGTTGAATTATAATCAACTTCCCTTATACTATCCACCACGGCCTGCGTCGGCAAAAAACCGGGCACAAATTCATACATTATATCTTTCAGCTGTACTAGTCCAGCTCTTATCATTTTGTTATTATACAACATTTTATTTTCTTTCTTTATATATTTATTTAAAAATATCGGCAGTTCTCTTATTAGGCTTATAGAATTCGCCTCATATTCTATATGCTCCAGGAAGCCAGCTTGTGCTTCGAGGACCTCCCTATAAAATAATGGGACTCCCGCTGTCATCGGCCTCTTCGGTTTCATAAGCAGGACAAAATCTCCTATTCCGAGCACTCGATTTAAGAAAAACTGCATAAGACCCTTCCAGCCGTAAGCCGTGTCATCGTACAGATATTTTCTGACCAATTTAATCCTGAAAGCATTTTTCTTACTTTCTATGTCTAGTAATTTTAGCCCTCCCTCTTCATATTTCCCTATTAATGTTTTTCTTGCGATTTTCCCCACCGTTGTCCCCCACAAGAAAACTGTCATAATCTCATTTAGTTTGTTTAGTGCCCATAAGGGTAGATCTATCACCGTGAGTGCATAATATATTTTAGACATTACCAAGCTATTTAATACCACCACCTTCCCATTGAGTTTCAGGTTCCTCATTCGCCAATAGCACAAAATTGCTTCTATCCTTTTAATTATATTAGTCCATGTCATGTCTCTGGCCGTTTCACTGTTTACCCCAATGTATGTACCCAATATTTTGATATGTTCTGCTTGTAATTGTACCGGTAATTCATTTTGCGGCGGTCCCTTCATATTGATGAACATGATTTCTGATTTATCTGGATTTATTTTAGCTCCTGAGGCTCTACCATATCGTTCTACCAAGTTTATTATTCTATGTACACTATTTATGTCTTTAATCAGTAACGTGGTATCATCAGCAAACTGTTGTATGGTGCACATCTCCCCTCCAGGTAATTCTATACCTTTTATTTCTGAATCTTTTTTAATAAGGACACCCAGTGTTTCCACGATTATTGTATACAAAATTGAGGACAGTGGACATCCCTGTCTCACCGACCTTCGAAGCGGAAAAGGATCGGTAACCACCCCGTTACACTTCACACTGCCAGTGGCGTTGGCGTACATTAACCTAATCCACCCGAGAAAACGCGCTCCAAATCCCACCCTCTCCAAAACTTTGAACATAAATTTGTGTTCGACTCTATCAAAGGCTTTGTTGAAGTCCAGTGAGACCAGAATGCCCTCTTTGCTGGTAGTTTTCAAAAATTCTACTGTGTCTCTGACAGTATTCAAAATATCTGAAACTTCCCTTCCCGGCACACTATAAGCCTGAGAGGGCTCTACGATAGTGTGCACGACCTGTTTTATTCTGTTTGCTAGTACTTTCATCAATATTTTGTAATCCGTGTTTAGTAGTGTTATAGGCCTATAATTGGCTAGATTTCGTTTATCCCCTTTCTTATATATGATCGTTATGATCCCTCTTGCCATAGATGCCGGCACGGATTGTGTTAATTCTATTGTTCTGTATAAATTTAACAATATTGGTTTCAATATATCACTAAATTGTTTATAAAAATTCGCTGTTAGTCCATCACTACCTGGACTTTTATTTAGTACTAATTGTTTTATTGCCAAATCAATATCCTCTTCCTTCATCTCCTGGTCGCACATGAGTGTGTCTTCTTCAGCTAACTTCATCTCACATTTTGCCAGGATCTCCTCTGTTATCCCATCATCTGTCCCCTCTGTTTCAAAAAGATGGGTATAATAATTCTGGACTGTCTCTAAGATCTCTACAAAGTCAGCTGTTGTCTCTCCCTTTTCATTCATCACTTCCGCTATGTAGCATTTGTTTTGCCTTCTTTTTTCCAAGTTCAGGAAGAAGCCGGTATTTTTTTCTCCTTCCACCGCATACTGCGCTTTGCTCCTTAATATAGCCCCTTCGCATTTCAACCTCTCCAACTCTTTTAACTCGGTATGCAATCTTATTAACTTATTCCCCTCCGAGCCTTTCTGTCTCTCAACCTTTTCGATTTCTGCTCTTAGCATTCTTTCTTTCTTCTGTTGTCTCGCCCGAAACCTTTTCGCATATTGTATGGATTTCCCTTTTATTTTTGTCTTCAAGTCCTCCCAGCCTTGTATTATATTCTTTTCAAAACCCGGTTGTGAGCTTACGCTCAAAATTAGTTGCCTTATGGCTCTATTATAATTCACATCGTACAAGAGATGTGCATTTAAGTGCCATGTCCCCCCTCCCCTTTTCTCTTCCTGTTCCCCCATTTCTAATGATAGTATGGCGTGATCGCTTAAGTGTATCCATTTATAATCCACATTATTAAATAATCGTATATGCGATGTCTTCGTTAAGCACAAATCAATTCTGGTTCGTTTTAGAACCCCTTGAACCACTTGCGCCCTTGAATATTGCCGCTTATCAGGATTTTTCACTCTCCATACGTCGCACCAGTTGTTAACCATCATAAAGTCATTTAGAACCTTTCTTGAGGCATCTTGTCTCCATACACAACTTTCGTTTATATCCAGATGACACAATTTCACATTAAAATCTCCTATTATAACATCACACTTTTCGGCTATTTTATAAAATTTCCTAAAGAAGGCTGTGCGATCGCCTTCTGCATTCGGTGCATAGACATTTAAAATATTATAATTCACATCCTGAGCTACACAATCTATATTAATCCATCTTCCTTCTCCATCTTTAGCCCCCATCGTGGCCTTAATTCCACTGTCCCTTTTACACAAAATCGCCACTCCCCTTGCAATGTTAGTTCCATGGCTAGAGAAGCATTCCCCATCCCAAAGCTTTATCATGTCTCGCTCCGTTACTGCATCCCAATGAGTTTCTTGTAAGCATATTACATCCGCCTTACTTAATCTTATCATGCTTTCGAACTTCGTCTTGTCTCTCAGCCCGTTTGCATTAATGGATGCCACTGTTATTGGCATTAAGACCATGATAAGGAGGAGAAACGGACCATCACCGCTGGATATTAGAAGTTTCCTCATTGTGCATACGTTTCTTCTGTGCTCGCCCTTTTCTCGTACCTGATCTTTTCCTCGATATCCCCCTCGCTCCGTTTCCGGTCTCCACGTCCTCCGTCTCAGCAGGATTCTCACCACCCCGCCTGGTGACTCTCTGCTGCGCACAAGGAAGCGACCCCCCGCTGCTTTGTCCTTCACCCCAATCTTGTCCGCCTCGTTCCTCCTCATCTCCACTGCTCCCCTCCTTTGCATCCTCTGCGACATCTCCTCCCTCGTCACTCCCTGCTTCCTCCATCGATTCCTCCACCGCTTCCTCCTCCATGTCCCCCACCAGGCTCTCAACCTCTCCTTCTCCGTCTTCCTCCTCCTCCTCTTCCTCCGCCGCCTCCTTCTTTTCTGCCTCGCTCTCCTCCACCAACTCCTCCGTCTCCTCCTTCTCCTCCTTCTCCTCCTGCTCTCCGCCGGTTCGTTCCGTCATGCGTGCACATTCTCTTGCATAGTGTCCTTGTTTGTTACATTTGTAACACAGGAACTCAGGACATTCCCGCAGAATGTGCCCCTGCTGTAGGCACAGTCTGCACACCCTCATTTGGTTGTTATGGATGATCCTGAAATACTCCGGACCCTCGAGCGTGTCAAATTTCGTGCTATACGGCAGAGCCGCCACCGACTCTGGGAACCTGACTTTCAGGAACCTGGTGCCGTCGAATATGTCCGTGCCAGGCCATTTTCTCTTCTTGATTGGTGAGACCGGCTCTACTCCCCAATGTGCCAGCTTTGTGAAAATCTGCTCATCAGTGATATAAATAGGAAGACTTAAAAATGAGACCACTCTCGTGTCCTTCATTATTTCAGAGGCGATCACTCGCGAATCTCTTATCTTGAAACCATCTAACAGTCTGTTTTTCCCGTGCGGGTTGCCCATTGTTAGTTCCCACTTTCTGTCCGCCTTTACTCGGCAGCCAACGACACGACCGCATGTAACACTCACAGCTTTCAAGAGTTCCATGAGGGAGATGGCATCATCTCCCTCTATCTCCACATTTACTACAAGTTTTTTCTGGTCTTCCGCTTGATCCCAACATTCTTTTGCAGCTCTCGGCTCCGCCACCCTTGCTGCCGTCTCCTCCTCTGCCCCCTTCCACACCGCTCCGCTGTGTTGTCCTCCCGTCCTCCTCTTCTCCACTTTCTCTGCCTCGGGCCCCTCTCCCGCTCTCTTCTCTTTCTCTCCGGCTCCGACCATTGCGCGGGCCATCTTTTGCCTTGGGATCCCCTCCGACTCCATTTTGTCCGTCATAGCTGAGCTCATGTCCAGTCCGTTATCCACCTTCATCACCGAGTAATCCGTTTTAGTTTTTTTATACTCCCTTGGAGTAGCCCCCCTGCAGCAACTGCTGCCGGGGGAGGTGTTGTTGTTCTCCACTTCTCTGAGCCTTTTTCGTTTGTTTTCCAATCTGAACTTTGTCTCTCCTTCATCCACCATGAACCAAACTGCCACGTCACTCTTCCTGCACAAACAGGAAGTCAGAGGGCGTGGCCAGGCTGGTATGGCCGTAAGCAGAAGCTGCTGCTTGAAATACCTCTTATATGGAGTTGAAGATAAGTCATATAATATAAGTCATTGATTTGTTGGTGATAATAATTTAGAAGCGCTTATTTGTTGGAGTTAAAGTGCCTTAACCATGTGAAAAACACTTTTGGACGTGAGCTGTCGCTGTTACCACGTTGAAATATGTGTGGGTAGATTAAGCGAGAGCGCTCTCTGCTGGTTGAAAAAGCTTACAGCACCTTGTATTCCCAGGCGGTCTCCCATCCAAGTACTAACCAGGCCCGACCCTGCTTAGCTTCCGAGATCAGACGAGATCTGGCGCATCCAGGCTGGTATGGCCGTAAGCAGAAGCTGCAGCTTGAAATACCTCTTATATGGAGTTGAAGATGGGTCATAGAATATAAGTCATTGATTTGTTGGTTTTATTTGTTGGAGTTAAAGTGCCTTAACCATGTGCAAAACACTTTTGGACGTGAGCTGTCGCTCTTACCACGTTGAAATATGTGTGGGTAGATTAAGCGAGAGCGCTCTCTGCTGGTTGAAAAAGCTTACAGCACCTGGTATTCCCAGGCGGTCTCCCATCCAAGTACTAACCAGGCCCTACCCTGCTTAGCTTCCGAGATCAGACGAGATCGGGCGCATCCAGGCTGGTATGGCCATAAGCTGAAGCTGCAGCTTGAAATACTTCTTATATGGAGTTGAAGATAAGTCATATAATACAAGTCATTGATTTGTTGGTGATAATAATTTAGAAGCGCTTATTTGTTGGAGTTAAAGTGCCTTAACCATGTGCAAAACACTTTAGGACGTGAGCTGTCGCTGTTACCACGTTGAAATATGTGTAGGTAGATTAAGCGAGAGCGCTCTCTGCTGGTTGAAAATGCTTACAGCACCTGGTATTCCGAGGCGGTCTCCCATCCAAGTACTAACCGGGCCCGACCCTGCTTAGCTTCCGAGATCAGACGAGATCGGGCGCATCCAGGCTGGTATGGCCGTAAGCTGAAGTTGCAGCTTGAAATACCTCTTATATGGAGTTGAAGATAAGTCATATAATATAAGTCATTGATTTGTTGGTGATAATAATTTAGAAGCACTTATTTGTTGGAGTTAAAGTGCCTTAACCATGTGCAAAACACTTTAGGACATGAGCTGTCGCTGTTACCACGTTGAAATATGTGTGGGTAGATTAAGCGAGAGCGCTCTCTGCTGGTTGAAAAAGCTTACAGCACCTGGTATTCCCAGGCGGTCTCCCATCCAAGTACTAACCAGGCCCGACCCTGCTTAGCTTCCGAGATCAGGGGCCTGTACTACGAAGCGGGATTTGGGGTTAGCGAGGTAACTTCAGGTTTAACCCTGGGTTTTCAGGACTACGACGGTGGTTCACTTCTTATCGGGGCACATCGCCATGGTAACTTATGCTGAACCGCTAACCTGCTCCGGAGCAGGTTATGTTCGAGATACAGATCGCCGGGTGTAAAAGCACCGCCCACTGACCAATCAGCTCTCTTGGAAAATGGCATGCCCTTTCGAAGAGAATCCAGTGGAGCTTGGTGCGCGGATCGTGAGAGGATCCCTCCGAACAGAACGCGTATTCAGGGCCACCAAAACCCCTTTGCTTTCCCTGTATGAACGATCCAAAAAAATCAAAAAAAAAGGAAAAAAGGAAAAAAAGAAAAAAGAGGTGGAGGAGAAAATAAAAAATAAATCAATCAATGAATAAATAAAACAAATCATCACCCAAAATCCGATGTACAGTCAATCCAAAACTAATACCAATTAAATAAATAAATCAAGAAGAAATCAAAAAGAAGATGCATTTGTAAGGGGATAGCAAAAAAGGGATTTTCAATTTCGTCCCTCGAACATTCTGAGAAGTCACTTTAAAATACTAAACACCCCCCTCCTGAAAAAATAAAAAATAAAATAAAATAAATAAAAAAACCCAATTCTTTGGTACAGCATCAGCACAAGTTATCGGTCAACAACAATAGTTATAGAACCAATATATACAGGACTGTCTCAGAAAATTAGAATATTGTGATTTTCTGTAATGCAAACACAAAAACAAAAAAATGTCATACATTCTGGATTCATTACAAATCAACTGAAATATTGCAAGCCTTTTATTATTTTAATATTGCTGATCATGGTTTACAGTTTAAGATTAAGATTCCCAGAATATTCAAATATATGTTTATATCCCTATGAATTTACACATTTATACAGTCAGCGATCTTTTGCCAGCTGTCTTTCCTGCATTTTGCAGCTGCAACTGTGTTGCTTTTTGCCTGTATTATATGCCTATACTCATCATATTTCCGTAAAATTATAGTTTGCTCTTCGCTACTGAAATAAGCGGCTCTGACAGCGGACTTCTCCATGCTTGCGATTGGTCATGCGCTGAAAACACCGCCCCTTTTATGTGCACGCGCTCATATCCAGATTGGAGAAACCTGGGTTGATATACCGAGTTGATAACCACTGTCGTGTGACCGCTTAGCGTGATTGCAATTGTCCCACTTAGTGAATCTGGATAAGGAAAAGATATCCTGGATATGTTGAACTTGCTTCGTAGTACAGGCCCCAGACGAGATCGGGTGCATCCAGGCTGGTATGGCCGTAAGCAGAAGCTGCAGCTTGAAATACCTCTTATATGGAGTTGAAGATAAGTCATAGAATATAAGTCATTGATTTGTTGGTTTTATTTGTTGGAGTTAAAGTGCCTTAACCATGTGCAAAACACTTTAGGACGTGAGCTGTTGCTGTTACCACGTTGAAATATGTGTGGGTAGATTAAGCGAGAGCGCTCTCTGCTGGTTGAAAATGCTTACAGCACCTGGTATTCCCAGGCGGTCTCCCATCCAAGTACTAACCAGGCCCGACCCTGCTTAGCTTCCGAGATCAGACGAGATTGGGCGCATCCAGGCTGGTATGGCCGTAAGCAGAGGCTGCTGCTTGAAATACCTCTTATATGGAGTTGAAGATAAGTCATATAATATAAGTCATTGATTTGTTGGTGATAATAATTTAGAAGCGTTTATTTGTTGGAGTTAAAGTGCCTTAACCATGTGCAAAACACTTTAGGACGTGAGCTGTCGCTCTTACCACGTTGAAATATGTGTGGGTAGATTAAGCGAGAGCGCTCTCTGCTGGTTGAAAAAGCTTACAGCACCTGGTATTCCCAGGCGGTCTCCCATCCAAGTACTAACCAGGCCCGACCCTGCTTAGCTTCCGAGATCAGACGAGATCGGGCGCATCCAGGCTGGTATGGCTGTAAGCAGAAGCTGCAGCTTGAAATACCTCTTATATGGAGTTGAAGATAAGTCATATGATATAAGTCATTGATTTGTTGGTTTTATTTGTTGGAGTTAAAGTGCCTTAACCATGTGCAAAACCCTTTAGGACGTGAGCTGTCGCTGTTACCACGTTGAAATATGTGTGGGTAGATTAAGCGAGAGCGCTCTCTGCTGGTTGAAAAAGCTTACAGCACCTGATATTCCCAGGCGGTCTCCCATCCAAGTACTAACCAGGCCCGACCCTGCTTAGCTTCCGAGATCAGACGAGATCGGGCGCATCCAGGCTGGTATGGCCGTAAGCTGAAGCTGCAGCTTGAAATACCTCTTATATGGAGTTGAAGATAAGTCATAGAATATAAGTCATTGATTTGTTGGTTTTATTTGTTGGAGTTAAAGTGCCTTAACCATGTGCAAAACACTTTAGGACGTGAGCTGTCGCTGTTACCACGTTGAAATATGTGTGGGTAGATTAAGCGAGAGCGCTCTCTGCTGGTTGAAAAAGCTTACAGCACCTGATATTCCCAGGCGGTCTCCCATCCAAGTACTAACCAGGCCCGACCCTGCTTAGCTTCCGAGATCAGACGAGATCGGGCGCATCCAGGCTGGTATGGCCGTAAGCTGAAGCTGCAGCTTGAAATACCTCTTATATGGAGTTGAAGATAAGTCATATAATATAAGTCATTGATTTGTTGGTGATAATAATTTAGAAGCGCTTATTTGTTGGAGTTAAAGTGCCTTAACCATGTGCAAAACACTTTAGGACGTGAGCTGTCGCTGTTACCAAGTTGAAATATGTGTGGGTAGATTAAGCGAGAGCGCTCTCTGCTGGTTGAAAATGCTTACAGCACCTGGTATTCCCAGGCGGTCTCCCATCCAAGTACTAACCAGGCCCGACCCTGCTTAGCTTCCGAGATCAGACAAGATCGGGCGCATCCAGGCTGGTATGGCCGTAAGCAGAAGCTGCTGCTTGAAATACCTCTTATATGGAGTTGAAGATAAGTCATATAATATAAGTCATTGATTTGTTGGTGATAATAATTTAGAAGCGCTTATTTGTTGGAGTTAAAGTGCCTTAACCATGTGCAAAACACTTTTGGACGTGAGCTGTCGCTCTTACCACGTTGAAATATGTGTGGGTAGATTAAGCGAGAGCGCTCTCTGCTGGTTGAAAAAGCTTACAGCACCTGGTATTCCCAGGCGGTCTCCCATCCAAGTACTAACCAGGCCCGACCCTGCTTAGCTTCCGAGATCAGACGAGATCGGGCGCATCAAGGCTGGTATGGCCATAAGCTGAAGCTGCAGCTTGAAATACTTCTTATATGGAGTTGAAGATAAGTCATAGAATACAAGTCATTGATTTGTTGGTGATAATAATTTAGAAGCGCTTATTTGTTGGAGTTAAAGTGCCTTAACCATGTGCAAAACACTTTAGGACGTGAGCTGTCGCTGTTACCACGTTGAAATATGTGTAGGTAGATTAAGCGAGAGCGCTCTCTGCTGGTTGAAAATGCTTACAGCACCTGGTATTCCGAGGCGATCTCCCATCCAAGTACTAACCAGGCCCGACCCTGCTTAGCTTCCGAGATCAGACGAGATTGGGCGCATCCAGGCTGGTATGGCCGTAAGCAGAATCTGCTGCTTGAAATACCTCTTATATGGAGTTGAAGATAAGTCATAGAATATAAGTCATTGATTTGTTGGTTTTATTTGTTGGAGTTAAAGTGCCTTAACCATGTGCAAAACACTTTAGGACGTGAGCTGTCGCTGTTACCACGTTGAAATATGTGTGGGTAGATTAAGCAAGAGCGCTCTCTGCTGGTTGAAAAAGCTTACAGCACCTGGTATTTCCAGGCGGTCTCTCATCCAAGTACTAACCAGGCCCTACCCTGCTTAGCTTCCGAGATCAGACGAGATCGGGCGCATCCAGGCTGGTATGGCCATAAGCTGAAGCTGCAGCTTGAAATACTTCTTATATGGAGTTGAAGATAAGTCATATAATACAAGTCATTGATATGTTGGTGATAATAATTTAGAAGCGCTTATTTGTTGGAGTTAAAGTGCCTTAACCATGTGCAAAACACTTTAGGACGTGAGCTGTCGCTGTTACCACGTTGAAATATGTGTAGGTAGATTAAGCGAGAGCGCTCTCTGCTGGTTGAAAATGCTTACAGCACCTGGTATTCCGAGGCGGTCTCCCATCCAAGTACTAACCAGGCCCGACCCTGCTTAGCTTCCGAGATCAGACGAGATCAGGCGCATCCAGGCTGGTATGGCCGTAAGCAGAATCTGCTGCTTGAAATACCTCTTATATGGAGTTGAAGATAAGTCATAGAATATAAGTCATTGATTTGTTGGTTTTATTTGTTGGAGTTAAAGTGCCTTAACCATGTGCAAAACACTTTAGGACGTGAGCTGTCGCTGTTACCACGTTGAAATATGTGTGGGTAGATTAAGCGAGAGCGCTCTCTGCTGGTTGAAAATGCTTACAGCACCTGGTATTCCCAGGCGGTCTCCCATCCAAGTACTAACCGGGCCCGACCCTGCTTAGCTTCCGAGATCAGACAAGATCGGGGGCATCCAGGCTGGTATGGCCGTAAGCAGAAGCTGCTGCTTGAAATACCTCTTATATGGAGTTGAAGATAAGTCATATAATATAAGTCATTGATTTGTTGGTGATAATAATTTAGAAGCGCTTATTTGTTGGAGTTAAAGTGCCTTAACCATGTGAAAAACACTTTTGGACGTGAGCTGTCGCTGTTACCACGTTGAAATATGTGTGGGTAGATTAAGCGAGAGCGCTCTCTGCTGGTTGAAAAAGCTTACAGCACCTTGTATTCCCAGGCGGTCTCCCATCCAAGTACTAACCAGGCCCGACCCTGCTTAGCTTCCGAGATCAGACGAGATCTGGCGCATCCAGGCTGGTATGGCCGTAAGCAGAAGCTGCAGCTTGAAATACCTCTTATATGGAGTTGAAGATGGGTCATAGAATATAAGTCATTGATTTGTTGGTTTTATTTGTTGGAGTTAAAGTGCCTTAACCATGTGCAAAACACTTTTGGACGTGAGCTGTCGCTCTTACCACGTTGAAATATGTGTGGGTAGATTAAGCGAGAGCGCTCTCTGCTGGTTGAAAAAGCTTACAGCACCTGGTATTCCCAGGCGGTCTCCCATCCAAGTACTAACCAGGCCCTACCCTGCTTAGCTTCCGAGATCAGACGAGATCGGGCGCATCCAGGCTGGTATGGCCATAAGCTGAAGCTGCAGCTTGAAATACTTCTTATATGGAGTTGAAGATAAGTCATATAATACAAGTCATTGATTTGTTGGTGATAATAATTTAGAAGCGCTTATTTGTTGGAGTTAAAGTGCCTTAACCATGTGCAAAACACTTTAGGACGTGAGCTGTCGCTGTTACCACGTTGAAATATGTGTAGGTAGATTAAGCGAGAGCGCTCTCTGCTGGTTGAAAATGCTTACAGCACCTGGTATTCCGAGGCGGTCTCCCATCCAAGTACTAACCGGGCCCGACCCTGCTTAGCTTCCGAGATCAGACGAGATCGGGCGCATCCAGGCTGGTATGGCCGTAAGCTGAAGTTGCAGCTTGAAATACCTCTTATATGGAGTTGAAGATAAGTCATATAATATAAGTCATTGATTTGTTGGTGATAATAATTTAGAAGCACTTATTTGTTGGAGTTAAAGTGCCTTAACCATGTGCAAAACACTTTAGGACATGAGCTGTCGCTGTTACCACGTTGAAATATGTGTGGGTAGATTAAGCGAGAGCGCTCTCTGCTGGTTGAAAAAGCTTACAGCACCTGGTATTCCCAGGCGGTCTCCCATCCAAGTACTAACCAGGCCCGACCCTGCTTAGCTTCCGAGATCAGGGGCCTGTACTACGAAGCGGGATTTGGGGTTAGCGAGGTAACTTCAGGTTTAACCCTGGGTTTTCAGGACTACGACGGTGGTTCACTTCTTATCGGGGCACATCGCCATGGTAACTTATGCTGAACCGCTAACCTGCTCCGGAGCAGGTTATGTTCGAGATACAGATCGCCGGGTGTAAAAGCACCGCCCACTGACCAATCAGCTCTCTTGGAAAATGGCATGCCCTTTCGAAGAGAATCCAGTGGAGCTTGGTGCGTGGATCGTGAGAGGATCCCTCCGAACAGAACGCGTATTCAGGGCCACCAAAACCCCTTTGCTTTCCCTGTATGAACGATCCAAAAAAATCAAAAAAAAAGGAAAAAAGGAAAAAAAGAAAAAAGAGGTGGAGGAGAAAATAAAAAATAAATCAATCAATGAATAAATAAAACAAATCATCACCCAAAATCCGATGTACAGTCAATCCAAAACTAATACCAATTAAATAAATAAATCAAGAAGAAATCAAAAAGAAGATGCATTTGTAAGGGGATAGCAAAAAAGGGATTTTCAATTTCGTCCCTCGAACATTCTGAGAAGTCACTTTAAAATACTAAACACCCCCCTCCTGAAAAAATAAAAAATAAAATAAAATAAATAAAAAAACCCAATTCTTTGGTACAGCATCAGCACAAGTTATCGGTCAACAACAATAGTTATAGAACCAATATATACAGGACTGTCTCAGAAAATTAGAATATTGTGATTTTCTGTAATGCAAACACAAAAACAAAAAAATGTCATAGAATATAAGTCATTGATTTGTTGGTTTTATTTGTTGGAGTTAAAGTGCCTTAACCATGTGCAAAACACTTTAGGACGTGAGCTGTTGCTGTTACCACGTTGAAATATGTGTGGGTAGATTAAGCGAGAGCGCTCTCTGCTGGTTGAAAATGCTTACAGCACCTGGTATTCCCAGGCGGTCTCCCATCCAAGTACTAACCAGGCCCGACCCTGCTTAGCTTCCGAGATCAGACGAGATCGGGCGCATCCAGGCTGGTATGGCCGTAAGCAGAGGCTGCTGCTTGAAATACCTCTTATATGGAGTTGAAGATAAGTCATATAATATAAGTCATTGATTTGTTGGTGATAATAATTTAGAAGCGTTTATTTGTTGGAGTTAAAGTGCCTTAACCATGTGCAAAACACTTTAGGACGTGAGCTGTCGCTCTTACCACGTTGAAATATGTGTGGGTAGATTAAGCGAGAGCGCTCTCTGCTGGTTGAAAAAGCTTACAGCACCTGGTATTCCCAGGCGGTCTCCCATCCAAGTACTAACCAGGCCCGACCCTGCTTAGCTTCCGAGATCAGACGAGATCGGGCGCATCCAGGCTGGTATGGCTGTAAGCAGAAGCTGCAGCTTGAAATACCTCTTATATGGAGTTGAAGATAAGTCATATGATATAAGTCATTGATTTGTTGGTTTTATTTGTTGGAGTTAAAGTGCCTTAACCATGTGCAAAACCCTTTAGGACGTGAGCTGTCGCTGTTACCACGTTGAAATATGTGTGGGTAGATTAAGCGAGAGCGCTCTCTGCTGGTTGAAAAAGCTTACAGCACCTGATATTCCCAGGCGGTCTCCCATCCAAGTACTAACCAGGCCCGACCCTGCTTAGCTTCCGAGATCAGACGAGATCGGGCGCATCCAGGCTGGTATGGCCGTAAGCTGAAGCTGCAGCTTGAAATACCTCTTATATGGAGTTGAAGATAAGTCATAGAATATAAGTCATTGATTTGTTGGTTTTATTTGTTGGAGTTAAAGTGCCTTAACCATGTGCAAAACACTTTAGGACGTGAGCTGTCGCTGTTACCACGTTGAAATATGTGTGGGTAGATTAAGCG
>NW_026906207.1:285000-295000 GCF_033807715.1 Cololabis saira
ATATAATACAAGTCATTGATTTGTTGGTGATAATAATTTAGAAGCGCTTATTTGTTGGAGTTAAAGTGCCTTAACCATGTGCAAAACACTTTAGGACGTGAGCTGTCGCTGTTACCACGTTGAAATATGTGTGGGTAGATTAAGCGAGAGCGCTCTCTGCTGGTTGAAAATGCTTACAGCACCTGGTATTCCCAGGCGGTCTCCCATCCAAGTACTAACCAGGCCCGACCCTGCTTAGCTTCCGAGATCAGACGAGATCGGGCGCATCCAGGCTGGTATGGCCGTAAGCAGAAGCTGCAGCTAGAAATACCTCTTATATGGAGTTGAAGATAAGTCATAGAATATAAGTCATTGATTTGTTGGTTTTATTTGTTGGAGTTAAAGTGCCTTAACCATGTGCAAAACAATTTAGGACGTGAGCTGTCGCTGTTACCACGTTGAAATATGTGTGGGTAGATTAAGCGAGAGCGCTCTCTGCTGGTTGAAAAAGCTTACAGCACCTGGTATTCCCAGGCGGTCTCCCATCCAAGTACTAAACAGGCCCAACCCTGCTTAGCTTCCGAGATCAGACGAGATCGGGCGCATCCAGGCTGGTATGGCCGTAAGCAGAAGCTGCAGCTTGAAATATCTCTTATATGGAGTTGAAGATAAGTCATATAATATAAGTCATTGATTTGTTGGTGATAATAATTTAGAAGCGCTTATTTGTTGGAGTTAAAGTGCCTTAACGATGTGCAAAACACTTTAGGACGTGAGCTGTCGCTGTTACCACGTTGAAATATGTGTGGGTAGATTAAGCGAGAGCGCTCTCTGCTGGTTGAAAAAGCTTACAGCACCTGGTATTTCCAGGCTGTCTCCCATCCAAGTACTAACCAAGCCCGACCCTGCTTAGCTTCCGAGATCAGACGAGATCGGGCGCATCCAGGCTGGTATGGCCGTAAGCTGAAGCTGAAGCTGCAGCTTGAAATACCTCTTATATGGAGTTGAAGATAAGTCATATGATATAAGTCATTGATTTGTTGGTTTTATTTGTTGGAGTTAAAGTGCCTTAACCATATGCAAAACACTTTAGGACGTGAGCTGTCGCTGTTACCACGTTGAAATATGTGTGGCTAGATTAAGCGAGACCGTTCTCTGCTGGTTGAAAAAGCTTACAGCACCTGGTATTCCCAGGCTGTCTCCCATCCAAGTACTAACCAGGCCCGACCCTGCTTAGCTTCTGAGATCAGACGAGATCGGGCGCATCCAGGCTGGTATGGGCGTAAGCAGAAGCTGCAGCTTGAAATACCTCTGATATGGAGTTGAAGATAAGTCATAGAATATAAGTCATTGATTTGTTGGTTTTATTTGTTGGAGTTAAAGTGCGTTAACCATGTGCAAAAGACTTTAGGACGTGAGCTGTCGCTCTTACCACGTTGAAATATGTGTGGGTAGATTAAGCGAGAGCGCTCTCTGCTGGTTGAAAAAGCTTACAACACCTGGTATTCCCAGGCGGTCTCCCATCCAAGTACTAACCAGGCCCGACCCTGCTTAGCTTCTGAGATCAAACGAGATCGGGCGCATCCAGGCTGGTATGGCCGTAAGCTGAAGCTGCAGCTTGAAATACTTCTTAAATGGAGTTGAAGATAAGTATATAATACAAGTCATTGATTTGTTGGTGATAATAATTTAGAAGCGCTTATTTGTTGGAGTTAAAGTGCCTTAACCATGTGCAAAACACTTTAGGACGTGAGCTGTCGCTGTTACCACGTTGAAATATGTGTGGGTAGATTAAGCTAGAGCGCTCTCTGCTGGTTGAAAAAGCTTACAGCACCTGGTATTTCCAGGCTGTCTCCCATCCAAGTACTAACCAAGCCCGACCCTGCTTAGCTTCCGAGATCAGACGAGATCGGGCGCATCCAGGCTGGTATGGCCGTAAGCTGAAGCTGAAGCTGCAGCTTGAAATACCTCTTATATGGAGTTGAAGATAAGTCATATGATATAAGTCATTGATTTGTTGGTTTTATTTGTTGGAGTTAAAGTGCCTTAACCATATGCAAAACACTTTAGGACGTGAGCTGTCGCTGTTACCACGTTGAAATATGTGTGGCTAGATTAAGCGAGACCGTTCTCTGCTGGTTGAAAAAGCTTACAGCACCTGGTATTCCCAGGCTGTCTCCCATCCAAGTACTAACCAGGCCCGACCCTGCTTAGCTTCTGAGATCAGACGAGATCAGGCGCATCCAGGCTGGTATGGGCGTAAGCAGAAGCTGCAGCTTGAAATACCTCTGATATGGAGTTGAAGATAAGTCATAGAATATAAGTCATTGATTTGTTGGTTTTATTTGTTGGAGTTAAAGTGCCTTAACCATGTGCAAAAGACTTTAGGACGTGAGCTGTCGCTCTTACCACGTTGAAATATGTGTGGGTAGATTAAGCGAGAGCGCTCTCTGCTGGTTGAAAAAGCTTACAACACCTGGTATTCCCAGGCGGTCTCCCATCCAAGTACTAACCAGGCCCGACCCTGCTTAGCTTCTGAGATCAGACGAGATCGGGCGCATCCAGGCTGGTATGGCCGTAAGCTGAAGCTGCAGCTTGAAATACTTCTTAAATGGAGTTGAAGATAAGTATATAATACAAGTCATTGATTTGTTGGTGATAATAATTTAGAAGCGCTTATTTGTTGGAGTTAAAGTGCCTTAACCATGTGCAAAACACTTTAGGACGTGAGCTGTCGCTGTTACCAAGTTGAAATATGTGTGGGTAGATTAAGCGAGAGCGCTCTCTGCTGGTTGAAAATGCTTACAGCACCTGGTATTCCCAGGCGGTCTCCCATCCAAGTACTAACCAGGCCCGACCCTGCTTAGCTTCCGAGATCAGACGAGATCGGGCGCATCCAGGCTGGTATGGCCGTAAGCAGAAGCTGCAGCTAGAAATACCTCTTATATGGAGTTGAAGATAAGTCATAGAATATAAGTCATTGATTTGTTGGTTTTATTTGTTGGAGTTAAAGTGCCTTAACCATGTGCAAAACACTTTAGGACGTGAGCTGTCGCTGTTACCACGTTGAAATATGTGTGGGTAGATTAAGCGAGATCGCTCTCTGCTGGTTGAAAAAGCTTACAGCACCTGGTATTCCCAGGCGGTCTCCCATCCAAGTACTAAACAGGCCCGACCCTGCTTAGCTTCCGAGATCAGACGAGATCGGGCGCATCCAGGCTGGTATGGCCGTAAGCAGAAGCTGCAGCTTGAAATATCTCTTATATGGAGTTGAAGATAAGTCATATAATATAAGTCATTGATTTGTTGGTGATAATAATTTAGAAGCGCTTATTTGTTGGAGTTAAAGTGCCTTAACCATGTGCAAAACACTTTAGGACGTGAGCTGTCGCTGTTACCACGTTGAAATATGTGTGGGTAGATTAAGCGAGAGCGCTCTCTGCTGGTTGAAAAAGCTTACAGCACCTGGTATTCCCAGGCGGTCTCCCATCCAAGTACTAACCAGGCCCGACCCTGCTTAGCTTCCGAGAACAGACGAGATCGTGCGCATCCAGGCTGGTATGGCCGTAAGCAGAAGCTGCAGCTTGAAATACCTCTTATATGGAGTTGAAGATAAGTCATAGAATATAAGTCATTGATTTGTTGGTTTTATTTGTTGGAGTTAAAGTGCGTTAACCATGTGCAAAAGACTTTAGGACGTGAGCTGTCGCTCTTACCACGTTGAAATATGTGTGGGTAGATTAAGCGAGAGCGCTCTCTGCTGGTTGAAAAAGCTTACAACACCTGGTATTCCCAGGCGGTCTCCCATCCAAGTACTAACCAGGCCCGACCCTGCTTAGCTTCTGAGATCAAACGAGATCGGGCGCATCCAGGCTGGTATGGCCGTAAGCTGAAGCTGCAGCTTGAAATACTTCTTAAATGGAGTTGAAGATAAGTATATAATACAAGTCATTGATTTGTTGGTGATAATAATTTAGAAGCGCTTATTTGTTGGAGTTAAAGTGCCTTAACCATGTGCAAAACACTTTAGGACGTGAGCTGTCGCTGTTACCACGTTGAAATATGTGTGGGTAGATTAAGCTAGAGCGCTCTCTGCTGGTTGAAAAAGCTTACAGCACCTGGTATTTCCAGGCTGTCTCCCATCCAAGTACTAACCAAGCCCGACCCTGCTTAGCTTCCGAGATCAGACGAGATCGGGCGCATCCAGGCTGGTATGGCCGTAAGCTGAAGCTGAAGCTGCAGCTTGAAATACCTCTTATATGGAGTTGAAGATAAGTCATATGATATAAGTCATTGATTTGTTGGTTTTATTTGTTGGAGTTAAAGTGCCTTAACCATATGCAAAACACTTTAGGACGTGAGCTGTCGCTGTTACCACGTTGAAATATGTGTGGCTAGATTAAGCGAGACCGTTCTCTGCTGGTTGAAAAAGCTTACAGCACCTGGTATTCCCAGGCTGTCTCCCATCCAAGTACTAACCAGGCCCGACCCTGCTTAGCTTCTGAGATCAGACGAGATCAGGCGCATCCAGGCTGGTATGGGCGTAAGCAGAAGCTGCAGCTTGAAATACCTCTGATATGGAGTTGAAGATAAGTCATAGAATATAAGTCATTGATTTGTTGGTTTTATTTGTTGGAGTTAAAGTGCCTTAACCATGTGCAAAAGACTTTAGGACGTGAGCTGTCGCTCTTACCACGTTGAAATATGTGTGGGTAGATTAAGCGAGAGCGCTCTCTGCTGGTTGAAAAAGCTTACAACACCTGGTATTCCCAGGCGGTCTCCCATCCAAGTACTAACCAGGCCCGACCCTGCTTAGCTTCTGAGATCAGACGAGATCGGGCGCATCCAGGCTGGTATGGCCGTAAGCTGAAGCTGCAGCTTGAAATACTTCTTAAATGGAGTTGAAGATAAGTATATAATACAAGTCATTGATTTGTTGGTGATAATAATTTAGAAGCGCTTATTTGTTGGAGTTAAAGTGCCTTAACCATGTGCAAAACACTTTAGGACGTGAGCTGTCGCTGTTACCAAGTTGAAATATGTGTGGGTAGATTAAGCGAGAGCGCTCTCTGCTGGTTGAAAATGCTTACAGCACCTGGTATTCCCAGGCGGTCTCCCATCCAAGTACTAACCAGGCCCGACCCTGCTTAGCTTCCGAGATCAGACGAGATCGGGCGCATCCAGGCTGGTATGGCCGTAAGCAGAAGCTGCAGCTAGAAATACCTCTTATATGGAGTTGAAGATAAGTCATAGAATATAAGTCATTGATTTGTTGGTTTTATTTGTTGGAGTTAAAGTGCCTTAACCATGTGCAAAACACTTTAGGACGTGAGCTGTCGCTGTTACCACGTTGAAATATGTGTGGGTAGATTAAGCGAGAGCGCTCTCTGCTGGTTGAAAAAGCTTACAGCACCTGGTATTCCCAGGCGGTCTCCCATCCAAGTACTAAACAGGCCCGACCCTGCTTAGCTTCCGAGATCAGACGAGATCGGGCGCATCCAGGCTGGTATGGCCGTAAGCAGAAGCTGCAGCTTGAAATATCTCTTATATGGAGTTGAAGATAAGTCATATAATATAAGTCATTGATTTGTTGGTGATAATAATTTAGAAGCGCTTATTTGTTGGAGTTAAAGTGCCTTAACCATGTGCAAAACACATTAGGACGTGAGCTGTCGCTGTTACCACGTTGAAATATGTGTGGGTAGATTAAGCGAGAGCGCTCTCTGCTGGTTGAAAAAGCTTACAGCACCTGGTATTCCCAGGCGGTCTCCCATCCAAGTACTAACCAGGCCCGACCCTGCTTAGCTTCCGAGAACAGACGAGATCGGGCGCATCCAGGCTGGTATGGCCGTAAGCAGAAGCTGCAGCTTGAAATACCTCTTATATGGAGTTGAAGATAAGTCATAGAATATAAGTCATTGATTTGTTGGTTTTATTTGTTGGAGTTAAAGTGCCTTAACCATGTGCAAAACACTTTTGGACGTGAGCTGTCGCTCTTACCACGTTGAAATATGTGTGGGTAGATTAAGCGAGAGCGCTCTCTGCTGGTTGAAAAAGCTTACAGCACCTGGTATTCCCAGGCGGTCTCCCATCCAAGTACTAACCAGGCCCTACCCTGCTTAGCTTCCGAGATCAGACAAGATCGGGCGCATCCAGGCTGGTATGGCCGTTAGCAGAAGCTGCAGCTTGAAATACCTCTTATATGGAGTTGAAGATAAGTCATATAATACAAGTCATTGATTTGTTGGTGATAATAATTTAGAAGCGCTTATTTGTTGGAGTTAAAGTGCCTTAACCATGTGCAAAACAATTTAGGACGTGAGCTGTCGCTGTTACCACGTTGAAATATGTGTGGGTAGATTAAGCGAGAGCGCTCTCTGCTGGTTGAAAAAGCTTACAGCACCTGGTATTTCCAGGCTGTCTCCCATCCAAGTACTAACCAAGCCCGACCCTGCTTAGCTTCTGAGATCAGACGAGATCGGGCGCATCCAGGCTGGTATGGCCGTAAGCTGAAGCTGAAGCTGCAGCTTGAAATACCTCTTATATGGAGTTGAAGATAAGTCATATGATATAAGTCATTGATTTGTTGGTTTTATTTGTTGGAGTTAAAGTGCCTTAACCATATGCAAAACACTTTAGGACGTGAGCTGTCGCTGTTACCACGTTGAAATATGTGTGGCTAGATTAAGCGAGACCGTTCTCTGCTGGTTGAAAAAGCTTACAGCACCTGGTATTCCCAGGCTGTCTCCCATCCAAGTACTAACCAGGCCCGACCCTGCTTAGCTTCTGAGATCAGACGAGATCGGGCGCATCCAGGCTGGTATGGGCGTAAGCAGAAGCTGCAGCTTGAAATACCTCTGATATGGAGTTGAAGATAAGTCATAGAATATAAGTCATTGATTTGTTGGTTTTATTTGTTGGAGTTAAAGTGCGTTAACCATGTGCAAAAGACTTTAGGACGTGAGCTGTCGCTCTTACCACGTTGAAATATGTGTGGGTAGATTAAGCGAGAGCGCTCTCTGCTGGTTGAAAAAGCTTACAACACCTGGTATTCCCAGGCGGTCTCCCATCCAAGTACTAACCAGGCCCGACCCTGCTTAGCTTCTGAGATCAAACGAGATCGGGCGCATCCAGGCTGGTATGGCCGTAAGCTGAAGCTGCAGCTTGAAATACTTCTTAAATGGAGTTGAAGATAATTATATAATACAAGTCATTGATTTGTTGGTGATAATAATTTAGAAGCGCTTATTTGTTGGAGTTAAAGTGCCTTAACCATGTGCAAAACACTTTAGGACGTGAGCTGTCGCTGTTACCACGTTGAAATATGTGTGGGTAGATTAAGCTAGAGCGCTCTCTGCTGGTTGAAAAAGCTTACAGCACCTGGTATTTCCAGGCTGTCTCCCATCCAAGTACTAACCAAGCCCGACCCTGCTTAGCTTCCGAGATCAGACGAGATCGGGCGCATCCAGGCTGGTATGGCCGTAAGCTGAAGCTGAAGCTGCAGCTTGAAATACCTCTTATATGGAGTTGAAGATAAGTCATATGATATAAGTCATTGATTTGTTGGTTTTATTTGTTGGAGTTAAAGTGCCTTAACCATATGCAAAACACTTTAGGACGTGAGCTGTCGCTGTTACCACGTTGAAATATGTGTGGCTAGATTAAGCGAGACCGTTCTCTGCTGGTTGAAAAAGCTTACAGCACCTGGTATTCCCAGGCTGTCTCCCATCCAAGTACTAACCAGGCCCGACCCTGCTTAGCTTCTGAGATCAGACGAGATCAGGCGCATCCAGGCTGGTATGGGCGTAAGCAGAAGCTGCAGCTTGAAATACCTCTGATATGGAGTTGAAGATAAGTCATAGAATATAAGTCATTGATTTGTTGGTTTTATTTGTTGGAGTTAAAGTGCCTTAACCATGTGCAAAAGACTTTAGGACGTGAGCTGTCGCTCTTACCACGTTGAAATATGTGTGGGTAGATTAAGCGAGAGCGCTCTCTGCTGGTTGAAAAAGCTTACAACACCTGGTATTCCCAGGCGGTCTCCCATCCAAGTACTAACCAGGCCCGACCCTGCTTAGCTTCTGAGATCAGACGAGATCGGGCGCATCCAGGCTGGTATGGCCGTAAGCTGAAGCTGCAGCTTGAAATACTTCTTAAATGGAGTTGAAGATAAGTATATAATACAAGTCATTGATTTGTTGGTGATAATAATTTAGAAGCGCTTATTTGTTGGAGTTAAAGTGCGTTAACCATGTGCAAAAGACTTTAGGACGTGAGCTGTCGCTCTTACCACGTTGAAATATGTGTGGGTAGATTAAGCGAGAGCGCTCTCTGCTGGTTGAAAAAGCTTACAACACCTGGTATTCCCAGGCGGTCTCCCATCCAAGTACTAACCAGGCCCGACCCTGCTTAGCTTCTGAGATCAGACGAGATCGGGCGCATCCAGGCTGGTATGGCCGTAAGCAGAAGCTGCAGCTTGAAATACCTCTTATATGGAGTTGAAGATAAGTCATAGAATATAAGTCATTGATTTGTTGGTTTTATTTGTTGGAGTTAAAGTGCCTTAACCATGTGCAAAACACTTTTGGACGTGAGCTGTCGCTCTTACCACGTTGAAATATGTGTGGGTAGATTAAGCGAGAGCGCTCTCTGCTGGTTGAAAAAGCTTACAGCACCTGGTATTCCCAGGCGGTCTCCCATCCAAGTACTAACCAGGCCCTACCCTGCTTAGCTTCCGAGATCAGACGAGATCGGGCGCATCCAGGCTGGTATGGCCGTTAGCAGAAGCTGCAGCTTGAAATACCTCTTATATGGAGTTGAAGATAAGTCATATAATACAAGTCATTGATTTGTTGGTGATAATAATTTAGAAGCGCTTATTTGTTGGAGTTAAAGTGCCTTAACCATGTGCAAAACACTTTAGGACGTGAGCTGTCGCTGTTACCACGTTGAAATATGTGTAGGTAGATTAAGCGAGAGCGCTCTCTGCTGGTTGAAAATGCTTACAGCACCTGGTATTCCGAGGCGGTGTCCCATCCAAGTACTAACCAGGCCCGACCCTGCTTAGCTTCCGAGATCAGACGAGATCGGGCGCATCCAGGCTGGTATGGCCGTAAGCAGAATCTGCTGCTTGAAATACCTCTTATATGGAGTTGAAGATAAGTCATAGCATATAAGTCATTGATTTGTTGGTTTTATTTGTTGGAGTTAAAGTGCCTTAACCATGTGCAAAACCCTTTAGGACGTGAGCTGACGCTGTTACCACGTTGAAATATGTGTGGGTAGATTAAGCGAGAGCGCTCTCTGCTGGTTGAAAAAGCTTACAGCACCTGATATTCCCAGGCGGTCTCCCATCCAAGTACTAACCAGGCCCGACCCTGCTTAGCTTCCGAGATCAGACGAGATCGGGCGCATCCAGGCTGGTATGGCCGTAAGCTGAAGCTGCAGCTTGAAATACCTCTTATATGGAGTTGAAGATAAGTCATAGAATATAAGTCATTGATTTGTTGGTTTTATTTGTTGGAGTTAAAGTGCCTTAACCATGTGCAAAACACTTTAGGACGTGAGCTGTCGCTCTTACCACGTTGAAATATGTGTGGGTAGATTAAGCGAGAGCGCTCTCTGCTGGTTGAAAAAGCTTACAGCACCTGGTATTCCCAGGCGGTCTCCCATCCAAGTACTAACCAGGCCCGACCCTGCTTAGCTTCCGAGATCAGACGAGATCGGGCGCATCCAGGCTGGTATGGCCATAAGCCGAAGCTGCAGCTTGAAATACTTCTTATATGGAGTTGAAGATAAGTCATATAATACAAGTCATTGATTTGTTGGTGATAATAATTTAGAAGCGCTTATTTGTTGGAGTTAATGTGCCTTAACCATGTGCAAAACACTTTAGGACGTGAGCTGTCGCTGTTACCACGTTGAAATATGTGTAGGTAGATTAAGCGAGAGCGCTCTCTGCTGGTTGAAAATGCTTACAGCACCTGGTATTCCGAGGCGGTCTCCCATCCAAGTACTAACC
>NW_026906207.1:307500-317500 GCF_033807715.1 Cololabis saira
GGCCGTAAGCAGAAGCTGCAGCTTGAAATACCTCTTATATGGAGTTGAAGATAAGTCATAGAATATAAGTCATTGATTTGTTGGTTTTATTTGTTGGAGTTAAAGTGCCTTAACCATGTGCAAAACACTTTAGGACGTGAGCTGTCGCTGTTACCACGTTGAAATATGTGTGGGTAGATTAAGCGAGAGCGTTCTCTGCTGGTTGAAAAAGCTTACACCACCTGGTACTCCCAGGCAGTCTCCCATCCAAGTACTAACCAAGCCCGACCCTGCTTAGCTTCCGAGATCAGACGAGATCAGGCGCATCCAGGCTGGTATGGCCGTAAGCAGAAGCTGCAGCTTGAAATACTTCTTATATGGAGTTGAAGATAAGTCATAGAATATATGTCATTGATTTGTTGGTGATAATAATTTAGAAGCGCTTATTTGTTGGAGTTAAGGTGCCTTAACTATGTGCAAAACACTTTAAGACGTGAGCTGTCGCTGTTACCACGTTGAAATATGTGTGGGTAGATTAAGCGAGAGTGTTCTCTGCTGGTTGAAAAAGCTTACAGCACCTGGTATTCCCAGGCTGTCTCCCATCCAAGTACTAACCAGGCCCGACCCTGCTTAGCTTCCGAGATCAGACGAGATCGGGCGCATCCAGGCTGGTATGGCCGTAAGCAGAAGCTGCAGCTTGAAATACCTCTTATATGGAGTTGAAGATAAGTCATAGAATATAAGTCATTGATTTGTTGGTTTTATTTGTTGGAGTTAAAGTGCCTTAACCATGTGCAAAACACTTTAGGACGTGAGCTGTCGCTGTTACCACGTTGAAATATGTGTGGGTAGATTAAGCGAGAGCACTCTCTGCTGGTTGAAAAAGCTTACAGCTCCTGGTATTCCCAGGCGGTCTCCCATCCAAGTACTAACCAGGCCCGCCCCTGCTTAGCTTCCGAGATCAGATGAGATCGGGCGCATCCAGGCTGGTATGGCCGTAAGCTGAAGCTGCAGCTTGAAATACTTCTTATATGGAGTTGAAGATAAGTCATATAATACAAGTCATTGATTTGTGGGTGATAATAATTTAGAAGCGCTTATTTGTTGGAGTTAAAGTGCCTTAACCATGTGCAAAACACTTTAGGACGTGAGCTGTCGCTGTTACCACGTTGAAATATGTGTGGGTAGATTAAGCTAGAGGGTTCTCTGCTGGTTGAAAAAGCTTACAGCACCTGGTATTCCCAGGCGGTCTCCCATCCAAGTACTTACCAGGCCCGACCCTGCTTAGCTTCCGAGATCAGACGAGATCGGGCGCATCCAGGCTGGTATGGCCGTAAGCAGAAGCTGCAGCTTGAAATACCTCTTATATGGAGTTGAAGATAAGTCATAGAATATAAGTCATTGATTTGTTGGTTTTATTTGTTGGAGTTAAAGTGCCTTAACCATGTGCAAAACACTTTAGGACGTGAGCTGTCGCTGTTACCACGTTGAAATATGTGTGGGTAGATTAAGCGAGAGCACTCTCTGCTGGTTGAAAAAGCTTACAGCACCTGGTAATCCCAGGCGGTCTCCCATCCAAGTACTAACCAGGCCCGACCCTGCTTAGCTTCCGAGATCAGATGAGATCGGGCGCATCCAGGCTGGTATGGCCGTAAGCTGAAGCTGCAGCTTGAAATACTTCTTATATGGAGTTGAAGATAAGTCATATAATACAAGTCATTGATTTGTTGGTGATAATAATTTAGAAGCGCTTATTTGTTGGAGTTAAAGTGCCTTAACCATGTGCAAAACACTTTAGGACGTGAGCTGTCGCTGTTACCACGTTGAAATATGTGTGGGTAGATTAAGCTAGAGGGTTCTCTGCTGGTTGAAAAAGCTTACAGCACCTGGTATTCCCAGGCGGTCTCCCATCCAAGTACTAACCAGGCCCGACCCTGCTTAGCTTCCGAGATCAGACAAGATCGGGCGCATCCAGGCTGGTATGGCCGTAAGCAGAAGCTGCAGCTTGAAATACCTCTTATATGGAGTTGAAGATAAGTCATAGAATATAGGTCATAGATTTGTTGGTTTTATTTGTTGGAGTTAAAGTGCCTTAACCATGTGCAAAACACTTCAGGACGTGAGCTGTCGCTTTTACCACGTTGAAATATGTGTGGGTAGATTAAGCGAGAGCGCTCTCTGCTGGTTGAAAAAACTTACAGCACCTGGTATTCCCAGGCGGTCTCCCATTCAAGTACTAACCAGGCCCGACCCTGCTTAGCTTCCGAGATCAGACGAGATTGGGCGCATCCAGGCTGGTATGGCCGTAAGCAGAAGCTCCTGCTTGAAATACCTCTTATATGGAGTTGAAGATAAGTCATAGAATATAAGTCATTGATTTGTTGGTTTTATTTGTTGGAGTTAAAGCGCCTTAACCATGTGCAAAACACTTTAGGACGTGAGCTGTCGCTGTTACCACGTTGAAATATGTGTGGGTAGATTAAGCGAGAGCGTTCTCTGCTGGTTGAAAAAACTTACAGCACCTGGTATTCCCAGGCGGTCTCCCATCCAAGTACTAACCAGGCCCGACCCTGCTTATCTTCCGAGATCAGACAAGATTGGGCGCATCCAGGCTGGTATGGCCGTAAGCAGAAGCTGCAGCTTGAAATACCTCTTATATGGAGTTGAAGATAAGTCATAGAATATAAGTAATTGATTTGTTGGTTTTATTTGTTGGAGTTAAAGTGCCTTAACCATGTGCAAAACACTTTAGGACGTGAGCTGACGCTGTTACCACGTTGAAATATGTGTGGGTAGATTAAGCTAGAGGGTTCTCTGCTGGTTGAAAAAGCTTACAGCACCTGGTATTCCCAGGCGGTCTCCCATCCAAGTACTAACCAGGCCCGACCCTGCTTAGCTTCCGAGATCAGACGAGATCGGGCGCATCCAGGCTGGTATGGCCGTAAGCAGAAGCTGCAGCTTGAAATACCTCTTATATGGAGTTGAAGATAAGTCATAGAATATAAGTCATTGATTTGTTGGTTTTATTTGTTGGAGTTAAAGCGCCTTAACCATGTGCAAAACACTTTAGGACGTGAGCTGTCGCTGTTACCACGTTGAAATATGTGTGGGTAGATTAAGCGAGAGCGTTCTCTGCTGGTTGAAAAAACTTACAGCACCTGGTATTCCCAGGCGGTCTCCCATCCAAGTACTAACCAGGCCCGACCCTGCTTATCTTCCGAGATCAGACAAGATTGGGCGCATCCAGGCTGGTATGGCCGTAAGCAGAAGCTGCAGCTTGAAATACCTCTTATATGGAGTTGAAGATAAGTCATAGAATATAAGTAATTGATTTGTTGGTTTTATTTGTTGGAGTTAAAGTGCCTTAACCATGTGCAAAACACTTTAGGACGTGAGCTGACGCTGTTACCACGTTGAAATATGTGTGGGTAGATTAAGCTAGAGGGTTCTCTGCTGGTTGAAAAAGCTTACAGCACCTGGTATTCCCAGGCGGTCTCCCATCCAAGTACTAACCAGGCCCGACCCTGCTTAGCTTCCGAGATCAGACGAGATCGGGCGCATCCAGGCTGGTATGGCCGTAAGCAGAAGCTGCAGCTTGAAATACCTCTTATATGGAGTTGAAGATAAGTCATAGAATATAAGTCATTGATTTGTTGGTTTTATTTGTTGGAGTTAAAGTGCCTTAACCATGTGCAAAACACTTTAGGACGTGAGCTGTCGCTGTTACCACGTTGAAATATGTGTGGGTAGATTAAGCGAGAGCACTCTCTGCTGGTTGAAAAAGCTTACAGCACCTGGTAATCCCAAGCGGTCTCCCATCCAAGTACTAACCAGGCCCGACCCTGCTTAGCTTCCGAGATCAGATGAGATCGGGCGCATCCAGGCTGGTATGGCCGTAAGCTGAAGCTGCAGCTTGAAATACTTCTTATATGGAGTTGAAGATAAGTCATATAATACAAGTCATTGATTTGTTGGTGATAATAATTTAGAAGCGCTTATTTGTTGGAGTTAAAGTGCCTTAACCATGTGCAAAACACTTCAGGACGTGAGCTGTCGCTTTTACCACGTTGAAATATGTGTGGGTAGATTAAGCGAGAGCGCTCTCTGCTGGTTGAAAAAACTTACAGCACCTGGTATTCCCAGGCGGTCTCCCATTCAAGTACTAACCAGGCCCGACCCTGCTTAGCTTCCGAGATCAGACGAGATTGGGCGCATCCAGGCTGGTATGGCCGTAAGCAGAAGCTCCTGCTTGAAATACCTCTTATATGGAGTTGAAGATAAGTCATAGAATATAAGTCATTGATTTGTTGGTTTTATTTGTTGGAGTTAAAGCGCCTTAACCATGTGCAAAACACTTTAAGACGTGAGCTGTCGCTGTTACCACGTTGAAATATGTGTGGGTAGATTAAGCGAGAGCGTTCTCTGCTGGTTGAAAAAGCTTACAGCACCTGGTATTCCCAGGCGGTCTCCCATCCAAGTACTAACCAGGCCCGACCCTGCTTAGCTTCCGAGATCAGACGAGATCGGGCGCATCCAGGCTGGTATGGCCGTAAGCAGAAGCTGCAGCTTGAAATACCTCTTATATGGAGTTGAAGATAAGTCATAGAATATAAGTCATTGATTTGTTGGTTTTATTTGTTGGAGTTAAAGTGCCTTAACCATGTGCAAAACACTTTAGGACGTGAGCTGTCGCTGTTACCACGTTGAAATATGTGTGGGTAGATTAAGCGAGAGCACTCTCTGCTGGTTGAAAAAGCTTACAGCACCTGGTATTCCCAGGCGGTCTCCCATCCAAGTACTATGTAACCAAGGTAGCCATGGTTACCACTCCTGTCTGTTCCTGACAGTCAAAGCTTTTAGTGATGTCACATCCCCCTTCACTTCCTCCTCAGTCCACTTCCTGCCAGCTAAATGTTTGGTGTGCTCAAGCAGTGTTAGCAGTGTTAGGTGTGCTGCCCGGCTGTGTGCCAGAGATTTCATTCATACTCAGCGGTGAGTTTACTCAAACTATAGTCACTGGTTTGGTTGATCGGTTAACATTCAGGTTGATACAAAAACAAGCTAATGTTTGAAAGCTATGTTTGAAAGCTAATGTTTGAATGTTCACCAGGCCACAATGCCTGAACAATGAGCTTTTATATCTGATGGCTTGAGCTGTATTTATTTTGAGTTGATTTATAACTTTTGGTTTGTTTTGAAATGATTATTTGAGCTCATGAAGAAATTGATTTTGGAAAAATATTGTGATTTAAAAGCATTTAAAAGCATTTAAAATGATCTAAAAGCATGCTAAAAGAATTTGAAAAGAAGAATTGTTTGATTTATGAATGATTGAATTGTTGCAACAAATACAGATTTTTGGTTCGTTTCACCTGGCCTTTCAGGCCAGGTTTTTTGTGTTAGATGGTGAGCTTTCCCCAGTCCTGGAACTGAACCTGAGATCGAGCCTGGACTCTCCTCCCACAGTCCCCATCATGTGTGGTAGGCTTGTGCCTTCTCCCCAATAGGGAGAACCCAGTCCAAACCCCAGTCCCAACCTCTGCCCAAGCCCCAGTCCAAACCCCAATCCCAATTCCTTAAGTCTGAACTGACTGACTGAACTGAACCTTGAACATTGAACAACTTAAAGGGCCCCAGTTTGTTATTTTCAATATTAATGCAAATGTGTTTTTTGTTTGTTTGTTTAAATATTAATATGCATATTCAACTTGAAACGTTTCTGCCTCTGGTTGGTCATTCACACTATACACATTGAGCTCAGCAGCCGAACCTGGTTTTTCTAAACATTTTTTCATTAATGGTCAATTAGCCTATCACTTAAGTTGTTATCCATTGCGCTTGCTACAACTAACCAGGCCCGCCCCTGCTTAGCTTCCGAGATCAGATGAGATCGGGCGCATCCAGGCTGGTATGGCCGTAAGCTGAAGCTGCAGCTTGAAATACTTCTTATATGGAGTTGAAGATAAGTCATATAATACAAGTCATTGATTTGTGGGTGATAATAATTTAGAAGCGCTTATTTGTTGGAGTTAAAGTGCCTTAACCATGTGCAAAACACTTTAGGACGTGAGCTGTCGCTGTTACCACGTTGAAATATGTGTGGGTAGATTAAGCTAGAGGGTTCTCTGCTGGTTGAAAAAGCTTACAGCACCTGGTATTCCCAGGCGGTCTCCCATCCAAGTACTAACCAGGCCCGACCCTGCTTAGCTTCCGAGATCAGACGAGATCGGGCGCATCCAGGCTGGTATGGCCGTAAGCAGAAGCTGCAGCTTGAAATACCTCTTATATGGAGTTGAAGATAAGTCATAGAATATAAGTCATTGATTTGTTGGTTTTATTTGTTGGAGTTAAAGTGCCTTAACCATGTGCAAAAGACTTTAGGACGTGAGCTGTCGCTGTTACCACGTTGAAATATGTGTGGGTAGATTAAGCGAGAGCGCTCTCTGCTGGTTGAAAAAGCTTACAGCACCTGGTATTCCCAGGCGGTCTCCCATCCAAGTACTAACCAAGCCCGACCCTGCTTAGCTTCCGAGATCAGGCGAGATCGGGCGCATCCAGGCTGGTATGGCCGTAAGCTGAAGCTGCAGCTTGAAATACTTCTTATATGGAGTTAAAGATAAGTATATAATACAAGTCATTGATTTGTTGGTGATAATAATTTAGAAGCGCTTATTTGTTGGAGTTAAAGTGCCTTAACCATGTGCAAAACACTTTAGGACGTGAGCTGTCGCTGTTACCACGTTGAAATATGTGTGGGTAGATTAAGCGAGAGCGCTCTCTGCTGGTTGAAAAAGCTTACAGCACCTGGTATTCCCAGGCGGTCTCCCATCCAAGTACTAACCAAGCCCGACCCTGCTTAGCTTCCGAGATCAGGCGAGATCGGGCGCATCCAGGCTGGTATGGCCGTAAGCTGAAGCTGCAGCTTGAAATACCTCTTATATGGAGTTGAAGATAAGTCATATGATATAAGTCATTGATTTGTTGGTTTTATTTGTTGGAGTTAAAGTGCCTTAACCATGTGCAAAACACTTTAGGACGTGAGCTGTCGCTGTTACCACGTTGAAATTTGTGTGGGTAGATTAAGCGAGAGCGCTCTCTGCTGGTTGAAAAAGCTTACAGCACCTGGTATTCCCAGGCGGTCTCCCATCCAAGTACTAACCAGGCCCGACCCTCCTTAGCTTCCGAGATCAGACGAGATCGGGCGCAACCAGGCTGGTATGGCCGTAAGCAGAAACTGCAGCTTGAAATACCTCTTATATGGAGTTGAAGATAAGTCATAGAATATAAGTCATCGATTTGTTGGTTTTATTTGTCGGAGTTAAAGTGCCTTAACCATGTGAAAAACCCTTTAGGACGTGAGCTGTCGCTGTTACCACGTTGAAATATGTGTGGGTAGATAAAGTGAGAGCGCTCTCTGCTGGTTGAAAATGCTTACAGCACCTGGTATTCCCAGGCGGTCTCCCATCCAAGTACTAACCAGGCCCGACCATGCTTAGCTTCCGAGATCAGACGAGATCGGGCGCATCCAGGCTGGTATGGCCGTAAGCAGAAGCTGCAGCTTGAAATACCTCTTATATGGAGTTGAAGATAAGTCATAGAATATAAGTCATTGATTTGTTGGTTTTATTTGTCGGAGTTAAAGTGCCTTAACCATGTGCAAAACACTTTAGGACGTGAGCTGTCGCTGTTACCACGTTGAAATATGTGTGGGTAGATTAAGCGAGAGCGTTCTCTGCTGGTTGAAAAAGCTTACAGCACCTGGTATTCCCAGGCGGTCTCCCATCCAAGTACTAACCAGGCCCGACCCTGCTTAGCTTCCGAGATCAGACTAGATCGGGTGCATCCAGGCTGGTATGGCCGTAAGCAGAAGCTGCAGCTTGAAATACCTCTTATATGGAGTTGAAGATGAGTCATAGAACATAAGTCATTGATCTGTTGGTTTTATTTGTTGGAGTTAAGGTGCCTTAAGCATGTGCAAAACACTTTAGGACGTGAGCTGTCGCTGTTACCACGTTAAAATATGTGTGGGTAGATTAAGCGAGAGCGCTCTCTGCAGGTTGAAAAAGCTTACAGCACCTGGTATTCCCAGGCGGTCTCCCATCCAAGTACTAACCAGGCCCGACCCTGCTTAGCTTCCGAGATCAGACGAGATCGGGCGCATCCAGGCTGGTATGGCCGTGAGCTGAAGCTGCAGCTTGAAATACCTCTTATATGGAGTTGAAGATAGTCATATAATATAAGTCATTGATTTGTTGGTGATAATAATTTAGAAGCGCTTATTTGTTGGAGTTAAAGTGCCTTAACCATGTGCAAAACACTTTAGGACGTGAGCTGTCGCTGTTACCACGTTGAAATTTGTGTGGGTAGATTAAGCGAGAGCGCTCTCTGCTGGTTGAAAAAGCTTACAGCACCTGGTATTCCCAGGCGGTCTCCCATTCAAGTACTAACCAGGCCCGACCCTGCTTAGCTTCCGAGATCAGACGAGATCGGGCGCATCCAGGCTGGTATGGCCGTAAGCAGAAGCTGCAGCTTGAAATACCTCTTATATGGAGTTGAAGATAAGTCATAGAATATAAGTCATTGATTTGTTGGTTTTATTTGTTGGAGTTAAAGTGCCTTAACCATGTGCAAAACCCTTTAGGACGTGAGCTGTCGCTGTTACCACGTTGAAATATGTGTGGGTAGATTAAGCGAGAGCGCTCTCTGCTGGTTGAAAAAGCTTACAGCACCTGGTATTCCCAGGCGGTCTCCCATCCAAGTACTAACCAGGCCCGACCCTGCTTAGCTTCCGAGATCAGACGAGATCGGGCGCATCCAGGCTGGTATGGCTGTAAGCAGAAGCTGCAGCTTGAAATACCTCTTATATGGAGTTGAAAATAAGTCATAGCATATAAGTCATTGATTTGTTGGTTTTATTTGTTGGAGTTAAAGTGCCTTAACCATGTGCAAAACCCTTTAGGACGTGAGCTGTCGCTGTTACCACGTTGAAATATGTGTGGGTAGATTAAGCGAGAGCGCTCTCTGCAGGTTGAAAAAGCTTACAGCACCTGCTATTCCCAGGCGGTCTCCCATCCAAGTACTAACCAGGCCCGACCCTGCTTAGCTTCCGAGATCAGACGAGATCGGGCGCATCCAGGCTGGTATGGCCGTAAGCAGAAGCTGTAGCTTGAAATACCTCTTATATGGAGTTGAAGATAAGTCATAGAATATAAGTCATTGATCTGTTGGTTTTATTTGTTGGAGTTAAAGTGCCTTAACCATGTGCAAAACACTTTAGGACGTGAGCTGTCGCTGTTACCACGTTGAAATATGTGTGGGTAGATTAAGCGAGAGCGCTCTCTGCTGGTTGAAAAAGCTTACAGCACCTGATATTCCCAGGCGGTCTCCCATCCAAGTACTAACCAGGCCCGACCCTGCTTAGCTTCCGAGATCAGACGAGATCGGGCGCATCCAGGCTGGTATGGCCGTAAGCAGAAGCTGCAGCTTGAAATACTTCTTATATGGAGTTGAAGATAAGTCATAGAATATATGTCATTGATTTGTTGGTGATAATAATTTAGAAGCGCTTATTTGTTGGAGTTAAGGTGCCTTAACTATGTGCAAAACACTTTAGGACGTGAGCTGTCGCTGTTACCACGTTGAAATATGTGTGGGTAGATTAAGCGAGAGCGTTCTCTGCTGGTTGAAAAAGCTTACAGCACCTGGTATTCCCAGGCGGTCTCCCATCCAAGTACTAACCAGGCCCGACCCTGCTTAGCTCCCGAGATCAGACGAGATCGGGCGCATCCAGGCTGGTATGGCCGTAATCAGAAGCCCCAGCTTGAAATACCTCTTATATGGAGTTGAAGATAAGTCATAGAATATAAGTCATTGATTTGTTGGTTTTATTTGTTGGAGTTAAAGTGCCTTAACCATGTGCAAAACACTTTAGGACGTGAGCTGTCGCTGTTACCACGTTGAAATATGTGTGGGTAGATTAAGCGAGAGCACTCTCTGCTGGTTGAAAAAGCTTACAGCACCT
>NW_026906207.1:322500-332500 GCF_033807715.1 Cololabis saira
AGAAAACTGTCATAATCTCATTTAGTTTGTTTAGTGCCCATAAGGGTAGATCTATCACCGTGAGTGCATAATATATTTTAGACATTACCAAGCTATTTAATACCACCACCTTCCCATGGTGTTTCAGGTTCCTCATTCGCCAATAGCACAAAATTGCTTCTATCCTTTTAATTATACTAGTCCATGTCATGTCCCTGGCCGTTTCACTGTTTACCCCAATGTATGTACCCAATATTTTGATATGTTCTGCTTGTAATTGTACCGGTAATTCATTTTGCGGCGGTCCCTTCATATTGATGAACATGATTTCTGATTTATCTGGATTTATTTTAGCTCCTGAGGCTCTACCATATCGTTCTACCAAGTTTATTATTCTATGTACACTATTTATGTCTTTAATCAGTAACGTGGTATCATCAGCAAACTGTTGTATGGTGCACATCTCCCCTCCAGGTAATTCTATACCTTTTATTTCTGAATCTTTTTTAATAAGGACACCCAGTGTTTCCACGATTATTGTATACAAAATTGAGGACAGTGGACATCCCTGTCTCACCGACCTTCGAAGCGGAAAAGGATCGGTAACCACCCCGTTACACTTCACACTGCCAGTGGCGTTGGCGTACATTAACCTAATCCACCCGAGAAAACGCGCTCCAAATCCCACCCTCTCCAAAACTTTGAACATAAATTTGTGTTCGACTCTATCAAAGGCTTTGTTGAAGTCCAGTGAGACCAGAATGCCCTCTTTGCTGGTAGTTTTCAAAAATTCTACTGTGTCTCTGACAGTATTCAAAATATCTGAAACTTCCCTTCCCGGCACACTATAAGCCTGAGAGGGCTCTACGATAGTGTGCACGACCTGTTTTATTCTGTTTGCTAGTACTTTCATCAATATTTTGTAATCCGTGTTTAGTAGTGTTATAGGCCTATAATTGGCTAGATTTCGTTTATCCCCTTTCTTATATATGATCGTTATGATCCCTCTTGCCATAGATGCCGGCACGGATTGTGTTAATTCTATTGTTCTGTATAAATTTAACAATATTGGTTTCAATATATCACTAAATTGTTTATAAAAATTCGCTGTTAGTCCATCACTACCTGGACTTTTATTTAGTACTAATTGTTTTATTGCCAAATCAATATCCTCTTCCTTCATCTCCTGGTCGCACATGAGTGTGTCTTCTTCAGCTAACTTCATCTCACATTTTGCCAGGATCTCCTCTGTTATCCCATCATCTGTCCCCTCTGTTTCAAAAAGATGGGTATAATAATTCTGGACTGTCTCTAAGATCTCTACAAAGTCAGCTGTTGTCTCTCCCTTTTCATTCATCACTTCCGCTATGTAGCATTTGTTTTGCCTTCTTTTTTCCAAGTTCAGGAAGAAGCCGGTATTTTTTTCTCCTTCCACCGCATACTGCGCTTTGCTCCTTAATATAGCCCCTTCGCATTTCAACCTCTCCAACTCTTTTAACTCGGTATGCAATCTTATTAACTTATTCCCCTCCGAGCCTTTCTGTCTCTCAACCTTTTCGATTTCTGCTCTTAGCATTCTTTCTTTCTTCTGTTGTCTCGCCCGAAACCTTTTCGCATATTGTATGGATTTCCCTTTTATTTTTGTCTTCAAGTCCTCCCAGCCTTGTATTATATTCTTTTCAAAACCCGGTTGTGAGCTTACGCTCAAAATTAGTTGCCTAATGGCTCTATTATAATTCACATCGTACAAGAGATGTGCATTTAAGTGCCATGTCCCCCCTCCCCTTTTCTCTTCCTGTTCCCCCATTTCTAATGATAGTATGGCGTGATCGCTTAAGTGTATCCATTTATAATCCACATTATTAAATAATCGTATATGCGATGTCTTCGTTAAGCACAAATCAATTCTGGTTTGTTTTAGAACCCCTTGAACCACTTGCGCCCTTGAATATTGCCTCTTATCAGGATTTTTCACTCTCCATACGTCGCACCAGTTGTTAACCATCATAAAGTCATTTAGAACCTTTCTTGAGGCATCTTGTCTCCATACACAACTTTCGTTTATATCCAGATGACACAATTTCACATTAAAATCTCCTATTATAACATCACACTTTTCGGCTATTTTATAAAATTCCCTAAAGAAGGCTGTGCGATCGCCTTCTGCATTCGGTGCATAGACATTTAAAATATTATAATTCACATCCTGAGCTACACAATCTATATTAATCCATCTTCCTTCTCCATCTTTAGCCCTCATCGTGGCCTTAATTCCACTGTCCCTTTTACACAAAATCGCCACTCCCCTTGCAATGTTAGTTCCATGGCTAGAGAAGCATTCCCCATCCCACAGCTTTATCATGTCTCGCTCCGTTACTGCATCCCAATGAGTTTCTTGTAAGCATATTACATCCGCCTTACTTAATCTTATCATGCTTTCGAACTTCGTCTTGTCTCTCAGCCCGTTTGCATTAATGGATGCCACTGTTATTGGCATTAAGACCATGATAAGGAGGAGAAACGGACCATCACCGCTGGATATTAGAAGTTTCCTCATTGTGCATACGTTTCTTCTGTGCTTGCCCTTTTCTCGTACCTGATCTTTTCCTCGATATCCCCCTCGCTCCGTTTCCGGTCTCCACGTCCTCCGTCTCAGCAGGATTCTCACCACCCCGCCTGGTGACTCTCTGCTGCGCACAAGGAAGCGACCCCCCGCTGCTTTGTCCTTCACCCCAATCTTGTCCGCCTCATTCCTCCTCATCTCCACTGCTCCCCTCCTTTGCATCCTCTGCGACATCTCCTCCCTCGTCACTCCCTGCTTCCTCCATCGATTCCTCCACCGCTTCCTCCTCCATGTCCCCCACCAGGCTCTCAACCTCTCCTTCTCCGTCTTCCTCCTCCTCCTCTTCCTCCGCCGCCTCCTTCTTTTCTGCCTCGCTCTCCTCCACCAACTCCTCCGTCTCCTCCTTCTCCTCCTGCTCTCCGCCGGTTCGTTCCGTCATGCGTGCACATTCTCTTGCATAGTGTCCTTGTTTGTTACATTTGTAACACAGGAACTCAGGACATTCCCGCAGAATGTGCCCCTGCTGTAGGCACAGTCTGCACACCCTCATTTGGTTGTTATGGATGATCCTGAAATACTCCGGACCCTCGAGCGTGTCAAATTTCGTGCTATACGGCAGAGCCGCCACCGACTCTGGGAACCTGACTTTCAGGAACCTGGTGCCGTCGAATATGTCCGTGCCAGGCCATTTTCTCTTCTTGATTGGTGAGACCGGCTCTACTCCCCAATGTGCCAGCTTTGTGAAAATCTGCTCATTAGTGATATAAATAGGAAGACTTAAAAATGAGACCACTCTCGTGTCCTTCATTATTTCAGAGGCGATCACTCGCGAATCTCTTATCTTGAAACCATCTAACAGTCTGTTTTTCCCGTGCGGGTTGCCCATTGTTAGTTCCCACTTTCTGTCCGCCTTTACTCGGCAGCCAACGACACGACCGCATGTAACACTCACAGCTTTCAAGAGTTCCATGAGGGAGATGGCATCATCTCCCTCTATCTCCACATTTACTACAAGTTTTTTCTGGTCTTCCGCTTGATCCCAACATTCTTTTGCAGCTCTCGGCTCCGCCACCCTTGCTGCCGTCTCCTCCTCTGCCCCCTTCCACACCGCTCCGCTGTGTTGTCCTCCCGTCCTCCTCTTCTCCACTTTCTCTGCCTCGGGCCCCTCTCCCGCTCTCTTCTCTTTCTCTCCGGCTCCGACCATTGCGCGGGCCATCTTTTGCCTTGGGATCCCCTCCGACTCCATTTTGTCCGTCATAGCTGAGCTCATGTCCAGTCCGTTATCCACCTTCATCACCGAGTAATCCGTTTTAGTTTTTTTATACTCCCTTGGAGTAGCCCCCCTGCAGCAACTGCTGCCGGGGGAGGTGTTGTTGTTCTCCACTTCTCTGAGCCTTTTTTGTTTGTTTTCCAATCTGAACTTTGTCTCTCCTTCATCCACCATGAACCAAACTGCCACGTCACTCTTCCTGCACAAACAGGAAGTCAGAGGGCGTGGCCAGGCTGGTATGGCCGTAAGCTGAAGCTCCAGCTTGAAATACTTCTTATATGGAGTTGAAGATAAGTATATAATACAAGTCATTGATTTGTTGGTGATAATAATTTAGAAGCGCTTATTTGTTGGAGTTAAAGTGCCTTAACCATGTGCAAAACACTTTAGGACGTGAGCTGTCGCTGTTACCACGTTGAAATATGTGTGGGTAGATTAAGCGAGAGCGCTCTCTGCAGGTTGAAAAAGCTTACAGCACCTGGTATTCCCAGGCGGTCTCCCATTCAAGTACTAACCAGGCCCGACCCTGCTTAGCTTCCGAGATCAGACGAGATCGGGCGCATCCAGGCTGGTATGGCCGTAAGCAGAAGCTGCAGCTTGAAATACCTCTTATATGGAGTTGAAGATAAGTCATAGAATATAAGTCATTGATCTGTTGGTTTTATTTGTTGGAGTTAAAGTGCCTTAACCATGTGCAAAACACTTTAGGACGTGAGCTGTCGCTGTTACCACGTTGAAATATGTGTGGGTAGATTAAGCGAGAGCGCTCTCTGCAGGTTGAAAAAGCTTACAGCACCTGGTATTCCCAGGCGGTCTCCCATCCAAGTACTAACCAGGCCCTACCCTGCTTAGCTTCCGAGATTAGACGAGACCGGGCGCATCCAGGCTGGTATGGCCGTAAGCAGAAGCTGCAGCTTGAAATACCTCTTATATGGAGTTGAAGATAAACATAGAATATAAGTCATTGATCTGTTGGTTTTATTTGTTGGAGTTAAAGTGCCTTAACCATGTGCAAAACACTTTAGGACGTGAGCTGTCGCTGTTACCGTGTTGAAATATGTGTGGCTAGATTAAGCGAGAGCGTTCTCTGCTGGTTGAAAAAGCTTACAGCACCTGGTATTCCAGGTGCTGTAGATTAAGCGAGAGCGTTCTCTGCTGGTTGAAAAAGCTTACAGCACCTGGTATTCCCAGGCGGTCTCCCATCCAAGTACTAACCAGGCCCGACCCTGCTTAGCTTCCGAGATCAGACGAGTTCGGCGCATCCAGGCTGGTATGGCCCTAAGCAGAAGCTGCAGCTTGAAATACCTCTTATATGGAGTTGAAGATAAGTCATATAATATAAGTCATGATTTGTTGGTGATAATAATTTAGAAGCGCTTATTTGTTGGAGTTAAAGTGCCTTAACCATGTGCAAAACACTTTAGTACGTGAGCTGTCGCTGTTACCACGTTGAAATATGTGTGGCTAGATTAAGCGAGAGCGTTCTCTGCTGGTTGAAAAAGCTTACAGCACCTGGTATTCCCAGGCGGTCTCCCATCCAAGTACTAACCAGGCCCTACCCTGCTTAGCTTCCAAGATCAGACGAGATCGGGCGCATCAAGGCTGGTATGGCCGTAAGCAGAAGCTGCAGCTTGAAATACCTCTTATATGGAGTTGAAGATAAGTCATAGCATATAAGTCATTGATTTGTTGGTTTTATTTGTTGGAGTTAAAGTGCCTTAACCATGTGCAAAACACTTTAGGACGGGAGCTGTCGCTGTTACCACGTTGAAATATGTGTGGGTAGATTAAGCGAGACCGCTCTCTGCAGGTTGAAAAAACTTACAGCACCTGGTATTCCCAGGCTGTCTCCCATCCAAGTACTAACCAGGCCCGACCCTGCTTAGCTTCCGAGATCAGACGAGATCGGGCGCATCCAGGCTGGTATGGCCGTAAGCAGAAGCTGCAGCTTGAAATACCTCTTATATGGAGTTGAAGATAAGTCATAGAATATAAGTCATTGATCTGTTGGTTTTATTTGTTTGAGTTAAAGTGCCTTAACCATGTGGAAAACACTTTAGGACGTGAGCTGTCGCTGTTACCACGTTGAAATATGTGTGGGTAGATTAAGCGAGAGCGCTCTCTGCTGGTGAAAAAGCTTACAGCACCTGGTATTCCCAGGCGGTCTCCCATCCAAGTACTAACCAGGCCCGATCCTGCTTAGCTTCCGAGATCAGACGAGATCGGGCGCATCCAGGCTGGTATGGCCGTAAGCTGAAGCTGCAGCTTGAAATACTTCTTATATGGAGTTGAAGATAAGTATATAATACACGTCATTGATTTGTTGGTGATAATAATTTAGAAGCGCTTATTTGTTGGAGTTAAAGTGCCTTAACCATGTGCAAAACACTTTAGGACGTGAGCTGTCGCTGTTACCACGTTGAAATATGTGTGGGTAGATTAAGCGAGAGCGCTCTCTGCAGGTTGAAAAAGCTTACAGCACCTGGTATTCCCAGGCGGTCTCCCATCCAAGTACTAACCAGGCCCGACCCTGCTTAGCTTCCGAGATCAGACGAGATCGGGCGCATCCAGGCTGGTATGGCCGTACGCAGAAGCTGCAGCTTGAAATACCTCTTATATGGAGTTGAAGATAAGTCATAGAATATAAGTCATTGATTTGTTGGTTTTATTTGTTGGAGTTAAAGTGCCTTAACCATGTGCAAAACACTTTAGGACGTGAGCTGTCGCTGTTACCACGTTGAAATATGTGTAGGTAGATTAAGCGAGAGCGCTCTCTGCTGGTTGAAAAAGCTTACAGCACCTGGTATTCCCAGGCGGTCTCCCATCCAAGTACTAACCAGGCCCGACCCTGCTTAGCTTCCGAGATCAGACGAGATCGGGCGCATCCAGGCTGGTATGGCCGTAAGCTGAAGCTGCAGCTTGAAATACCTCTTATATGGAGTTGAAGATAAGTCATATAATAAAAGTCATGATTTGTTGGTGATAATAATTTAGAAGCGCTTATTTGTTGGAGTTAAAGTGCCTTAACCATGTGCAAAACACTTTAGGACGGGAGCTGTCGCTGTTACCACGTTGAAATATGTGTGGGTAGATTAAGCGAGAGCGCTCTCTGCAGGTTGAAAAAACTTACAGCACCTGGTATTCCCAGGCGGTCTCCCATCCAAGTACTAACCAGGCCCGACCCTGCTTAGCTTCCGAGATCAGACGAGATCGGGCGCATCCAGGCTGGTATGGCCGTAAGCAGAAGTTGCAGCTTGAAATACCTCTTATATGGAGTTGAAGATAAGTCATAGAATATATGTCATTGATTTGTTGGTTTTATTTGTTGGAGTTAAAGTGCCTTAACCATGTGCAAAACACTTTAGGACGAGAGCTGTCGCTGTTACCACGTTGAAATATGTGCGGGTAGATTAAGCGAGAGTCCTCTCTGCTGGTTGAAAAAGCTTACAGCACCTGGTATTCCCAGGCGGTCTCCCATCCAAGTACTAACCAGGCCCGACCCTGCTTAGCTTCCGAGATCAGACGAGTTCGGGCGCATCCAGGCTGGTATGGCCCTAAGCAGAAGCTGCAGCTTGAAATACCTCTTATATGGAGTTGAAGATAAGTCATATAATATAAGTCATTGATTTGTTGGTGATAATAATTTAGAAGCGCTTATTTGTTGGAGTTAAAGTGCCTTAACCATGTGCAAAACACTTTAGGACGTGAGCTGTCGCTGTTACCACGTTGAAATATGTGTGGCTAGATTAAGCGAGAGCGTTCTCTGCTGGTTGAAAAAGCTTACAGCACCTGGTATTCCCAGGCGGTCTCCCATCCAAGTACTAACCAGGCCCTACCCTGCTTAGCTTCCGAGATCAGACGAGATCGGGCGCATCCAGGCTGGTATGGCCGTAAGCAGAAGCTGCAGCTTGAAATACCTCTTATATGGAGTTGAAGATAAGTCATAGAATATAAGTCATTGATCTGTTGGTTTTATTTGTTTGAGTTAAAGTGCCTTAACCATGTGCAAAACACTTTAGGACGTGAGCTGTCGCTGTTACCACGTTGAAATATGTGTGGGTAGATTAAGCGAGAGCGCTCTCTGCAGGTTGAAAAAGCTTACAGCACCTGGTATTCCCAGGCGGTCTCCCATCCAAGTACTAACCAGGCCCTACCCTGCTTAGCTTCCGAGATTAGACGAGACCGGGCGCATCCAGGCTGGTATGGCCGTAAGCAGAAGCTGCAGCTTGAAATACCTCTTATATGGAGTTGAAGATAAACATAGAATATAAGTCATTGATCTGTTGGTTTTATTTGTTGGAGTTAAAGTGCCTTAACCATGTGCAAAACACTTTAGGACGTGAGCTGTCGCTGTTACCGTGTTGAAATATGTGTGGCTAGATTAAGCGAGAGCGTTCTCTGCTGGTTGAAAAAGCTTACAGCACCTGGTATTCCAGGTGCTGTAGATTAAGCGAGAGCGTTCTCTGCTGGTTGAAAAAGCTTACAGCACCTGGTATTCCCAGGCGGTCTCCCATCCAAGTACTAACCAGGCCCGACCCTGCTTAGCTTCCGAGATCAGACGAGTTCGGCGCATCCAGGCTGGTATGGCCCTAAGCAGAAGCTGCAGCTTGAAATACCTCTTATATGGAGTTGAAGATAAGTCATATAATATAAGTCATTGATTTGTTGGTGATAATAATTTAGAAGCGCTTATTTGTTGGAGTTAAAGTGCCTTAACCATGTGCAAAACACTTTAGTACGTGAGCTGTCGCTGTTACCACGTTGAAATATGTGTGGCTAGATTAAGCGAGAGCGTTCTCTGCTGGTTGAAAAAGCTTACAGCACCTGGTATTCCCAGGCGGTCTCCCATCCAAGTACTAACCAGGCCCTACCCTGCTTAGCTTCCAAGATCAGACGAGATCGGGCGCATCAAGGCTGGTATGGCCGTAAGCAGAAGCTGCAGCTTGAAATACCTCTTATATGGAGTTGAAGATAAGTCATAGCATATAAGTCATTGATTTGTTGGTTTTATTTGTTGGAGTTAAAGTGCCTTAACCATGTGCAAAACACTTTAGGACGGGAGCTGTCGCTGTTACCACGTTGAAATATGTGTGGGTAGATTAAGCGAGACCGCTCTCTGCAGGTTGAAAAAACTTACAGCACCTGGTATTCCCAGGCTGTCTCCCATCCAAGTACTAACCAGGCCCGACCCTGCTTAGCTTCCGAGATCAGACGAGATCGGGCGCATCCAGGCTGGTATGGCCGTAAGCAGAAGCTGCAGCTTGAAATACCTCTTATATGGAGTTGAAGATAAGTCATAGAATATAAGTCATTGATCTGTTGGTTTTATTTGTTTGAGTTAAAGTGCCTTAACCATGTGGAAAACACTTTAGGACGTGAGCTGTCGCTGTTACCACGTTGAAATATGTGTGGGTAGATTAAGCGAGAGCGCTCTCTGCTGGTGAAAAAGCTTACAGCACCTGGTATTCCCAGGCGGTCTCCCATCCAAGTACTAACCAGGCCCGATCCTGCTTAGCTTCCGAGATCAGACGAGATCGGGCGCATCCAGGCTGGTATGGCCGTAAGCTGAAGCTGCAGCTTGAAATACTTCTTATATGGAGTTGAAGATAAGTATATAATACACGTCATTGATTTGTTGGTGATAATAATTTAGAAGCGCTTATTTGTTGGAGTTAAAGTGCCTTAACCATGTGCAAAACACTTTAGGACGTGAGCTGTCGCTGTTACCACGTTGAAATATGTGTGGGTAGATTAAGCGAGAGCGCTCTCTGCAGGTTGAAAAAGCTTACAGCACCTGGTATTCCCAGGCGGTCTCCCATCCAAGTACTAACCAGGCCCGACCCTGCTTAGCTTCCGAGATCAGACGAGATCGGGCGCATCCAGGCTGGTATGGCCGTACGCAGAAGCTGCAGCTTGAAATACCTCTTATATGGAGTTGAAGATAAGTCATAGAATATAAGTCATTGATTTGTTGGTTTTATTTGTTGGAGTTAAAGTGCCTTAACCATGTGCAAAACACTTTAGGACGTGAGCTGTCGCTGTTACCACGTTGAAATATGTGTAGGTAGATTAAGCGAGAGCGCTCTCTGCTGGTTGAAAAAGCTTACAGCACCTGGTATTCCCAGGCGGTCTCCCATCCAAGTACTAACCAGGCCCGACCCTGCTTAGCTTCCGAGATCAGACGAGAT
>NW_026906207.1:337500-347500 GCF_033807715.1 Cololabis saira
CAGAAGCTGCTGCCTGAAATACCACTTATATGGAGTTGAAGATAAGTCATAGAATATAAGTCATTGATTTGTTGGTTTTATTTGTTGGAGTTAAAGTGCCTTAACCATGTGCAAAACACTTTAGGACGTGAGCTGTCGCTGTTACCACGTTGAAATATGTGTGGGTAGATTAAGCGAGAGCGCTCTCTGCTGGTTGAAAAAGCTTACAGCACCTGGTATTCCCAGGCGGTCTCCCATCCAAGTACTAACCAGGCCCGACCCTGCTTAGCTTCCGAGATCAGACAAGATCGGGCGCATCCAGGCTGGTATGGCCGTAAGCAGAAGTTGCAGCTTGAAATACCTCTGATATGGAGTTGAAGATAAGTCATAGAATATAAGTCATTGATTTGTTGGTTTAATTTGTTGGAGTTAAAGTGCCTTAACCATGTGCAAAACACTTTAGGACGTGAGCTGTCGCTGTTACCACGTTGAAATATGTGTGGGTAGATTAAGCGAGAGCGTTCTCTGCTGGTTGAAAAAGCTTACAGCACCTGGTATTCCCAGGCGGTCTCCCATCCAAGTACTAACCAGGCCCGACCCTGCTTAGCTTCCGAGATCAGACGAGATCGGGCGCATCCAGGCTGGTATGGCCGTAAGCAGAAGCTGCAGCTTGAAATACCTCTTGTATGGAGTTGAAGATAAGTCATAGAATATAAGTTATAGATTTGTTGGTTTTATTTGTTGGAGTTAAAGTGCCTTAACCATGTGCAAAACACTTTAGGACGTGAGCTGTCGCTGTTACCACGTTGAAATATGTGTGGGTAGATTAAGCGAGAGCGCTCTCTGCTGGTTGAAAAAGCTTACAGCACCTGGTATTCCCAGGCGGTCTCCCATCCAATTACTAACCAGGCCCGACCCTGCTTAGCTTCCGAGATCAGACGAGATCGGGCGCATCCAGGCTGGTATGGCCGTAAGCTGAAGCTGCAGCTTGAAATACCTCTTATATGGAGTTGAAGATAAGTCATATAATATAAGTCATGATTTGTTGGTGATAATAATTTAGAAGCGCTTATTTGTTGGAGTTAAAGTGCCTTAACCATGTGCAAAACACTTTAGGACGTGAGCTGTCGCTGTTACCACGTTGAAATTTGTGTGGGTAGATTAAGCGAGAGCGCTCTCTGCTGGTTGAAAAAACTTACAGCACCTGGTATTCCCAGGCGGTCTCCCATCCAAGTACTAACCAGGCCCGACCCTGCTTAGCTTCCGAGATCAGACGAGATCGGGCGCATCCAGGCTGGTATGGCCGTAAGCAGAAGCTGCAGCTTGAAATACCTCTTATATGGAGTTGAAGATAAGTCATAGAATATAAGTCATTGATTTGTTGTTTTTATTTGTTGGAGTTAAAGTGCCTTAACCATGTGCAAAAAACTTTAGGACGTGAGCTGTCGCTGTTACCACGTTGAAATATGTGTGGGTAGATTAAGCGAGAGCGCTCTCTGCTGGTTGAAAAAGCTTACAGCACCTGGTATTCCCAGGCGGTCTCCCATCCAAGTACTAACCAGGCCCGACCCTGCTTAGCTTCCGAGATCAGACGAGATCGGGCGCATCCAGGCTGGTATGGCCGTAAGCTGAAGCTGCAGCTTGAAATACCTCTTATATGGAGTTGAAGATAAGTCATATAATATAAGTCATTGATTTGTTGGTGATAATAATTTAGAAGCGCTTATTTGTTGGAGTTAAAGTGCCTTAACCATGTGCAAAACACTTTAGGACGTGAGCTGTCGCTGTTACCACGTTGAAATTGTGTGGGTAGATTAAGCGAGAGCGCTCTCTGCTGGTTGAAAAAGCTTACAGCACCTGGTATTCCCAGGCGGTCTCCCATCCAAGTACTAACCAGGCCCGACCCTGCTTAGCTTCTGAGATCAGACGAGATCGGGCGCATCCAGGCTGGTATGGCCGTAAGCAGAAGCTGCAGCTTGAAATACCTCTTATATGGAGTTGAAGATAAGTCATAGAATATAAGTCATTGATTTGTTGGTTTTATTTGTTGGAGTTAAAGTGCCTTAACCATGTGCAAAACACTTTAGGACGTGAGCTGTCGCTCTTACCACGTTGAAATATGTGTGGGTAGATTAAGCGAGAGCGCTCTCTGCTGGTTGAAAAAGCTTACAGCACCTGGTATTCCCAGGCGGTCTCCCATCCAAGTACTAACCAGGCCCGACCCTGCTTAGCTTCCGAGATCAGACGAGATCGGGCGCATCCAGGCTGGTATGGCCGTAAGTTGAAGCTGCAGCTTGAAATACTTCTTATATGGAGTTGAAGATAAGTCATATAATATAAGTCATTGATTTGTTGGTGATAATAATTTAGAAGCGCTTATTTGTTGGAGTTAAAGTGCCTTAACCATGTGCAAAACACTTTAGGACGTGAGCTGTCGCTGTTACCACGTTGAAATATGTGTGGGTAGATTAAGCGAGAGCGCTCTCTGCTGGTTGAAAAAGCTTACAGCACCTGGTATTCCCAGGCGGTCTCCCATCCAAGTACTAACCAGGCCCGACCCTGCTAAGCTTCCGAGATCAGACGAGATCGGGCGCATCCAGGCTGGTATGGCCGTAAGCAGAATCTGCTGCTTGAAATACCTCTTATATGGAGTTGAAGATAAGTCATAGAATATAAGTCATTGATTTGTTGGTTTTATTTGTTGGAGTTAAAGTGCCTTAACCATGTGCAAAACACTTTAGGACGTGAGCTGTCGCTGTTACCACGTTGAAATATGTGTGGGTAGATTAAGCGAGAGCACTCTCTGCTGGTTGAAAAAGCTTACAGCACCTGATATTCCCAGGCGGTCTCCCATCCAAGTACTAACCAGGCCCGACCCTGCTTAGCTTCTGAGATCAGACGAGATCAGGCGCATCCAGGCTGGTATGGCCGTAAGCTGAAGCTGCAGCTTGAAATACCTCTTATATGGAGTTGAAGATAAGTCATATAATATAAGTCATTGATTTGTTGGTGATAATAATTTAGAAGCGCTTATTTGTTGGAGTTAAAGTGCCTTAACCATGTGCAAAACACTTTAGGACGTGAGCTGTCGCTGTTACCACGTTGAAATATGTGTGGGTAGATTAAGCGAGAGCGCTCTCTGCTGGTTGAAAAAGCTTACAGCACCTGGTATTCCCAGGCGGTCTCCCATCCAAGTCCTAACCAGGCCCGACCCTACTTAGCTTCCGAGATCAGACGAGATCGGGCGCATCCAGGCTGGTATGGCCGTAAGCAGAAGCTGCAGCTTGAAATACCTCTTATATGGAGTTGAAGATAAGTCATAGAATAAAAGTCATTGATTTGTTGGTTTTATTTGTTGGAGTTAAAGTGCCTTAACCATGTGCAAAACACTTTAGGACGTGAGCTGTCGCTGTTACCACGTTGAAATATGTGTGGGTAGATTAAGCGAGAGCGCTCTCTGCTGGTTGAAAATACTTACAGCACCTGTTATTCCCAGGCGGTCTCCCATCCAAGTACTAACCAGGCCCGACCCTGCTTAGCTTCCGAGATCAGACGAGATCGGGCGCATCCAGGCTGGTATGGCCGTAAGCAGAAGCTGCTGCTTGAAATACCTCTTATATGGAGTTGAAGATAAGTCATATAATATAAGTTATTGATTTGTTGGTGATAATAATTTAGAAGCGTTTATTTGTTGGAGTTAAAGTGCCTTAACCATGTGAAAAACACTTTTGGACGTGAGCTGTCGCTGTTACCACGTTGAAATATGTGTGGGTAGATTAAGCGAGAGTGCTCTCTGCTGGTTGAAAATGCTTACAGCGAGGCTTCCGGCTTAGCTGTACATGGGGTGAGACGTGATTAGCGGAGCTCCTGCAGGGTTAATTTTAATTCAACATTTATAGGCACTTTTTGCATCACTCCCACGGCTTTGGTTTTAACTAAATTATTTTCAACGCGGTTACTTCGACAACTTACCACGGAAATGCCTCCAAAGTCCTTCAAAGCGGGGAATAACCCTCCAGCTAACCCGCGGCCTGCTGCTCATGCCGTCTCCTCGCCCCGCGGTGATTCCCCTCCTCCGGAGAGCACCTGCGCTGCGCAGGTTCCAGCTGCGGAGTTCAGCCGGCTTAAAACCGAACTCCTCTCCGCTCTCCGCAATGATGTTGCAGCTATATTTCGGTCAGAGCTTCAGGCAGCACTTACCGATAATTTAACGTCCATTAAGTCCGAGCTGCTTTCTCTTAAAGCCGATCTTTCTGGCAGTATTTCCTCCATGAAGGCGGACGTCGCGGGTCTCGCGACCACGGTCGCTGGGATGGAGCTGTCCGTCTCAAGCTGCTCAGATGACATCGTTGCTCTCCAGAAAAAAGTGGATCACTTGTCGAAAGAATATGTGAGGCTGGAGGACAGATGCGAGGATTTGGAGTCAAGGTCTCGTCGGCAGAACGTACGGATTATTGGCGTCCCGGAGGAGGATCCTGACTCTTCATCTGCAGCCGGTGTTTCCAGGCTATTGGCGGAAGCCTTCTCCCTCGACGCTGAGCCGGTGGTGGACAGAGCCCACCGCACCCTCATGCCGAGACCGAAGCCCGGGGAGCGGCCCCGCGCAATAGTGGCCAGGCTGCATTATTACACCGACTGCGCTGACATCCTGAGAAAGGCGAGAGAGCGGCAGCAGATCAAAGTCCGGGGTATGAGCATCTCCGTGTTCCCGGATCACACACCAAGACAGCGCGGGCGCGCGCTGCCTTTAATGACGTGCGCCGTCAGCTGCGGGAGATTGAAGGAGTCCGGTATGGATTGCTGTATCCCGCCCGGCTGCGTGTAACCCATGATGGCCAGCAACGTGACTTCACGTCGCCAGATGAAGCCCTGGCATTCATCAGGAAAATAAAAAAGTGACTACCAGCTAGTTTTCTGGGACGACTTATCCAGCTTGATGTCCGTGCGGGACTCTGGCCCGGGGTGAGTGACTGAGTCAATTCAGAAAATGGGACTTTATGTCGTAATTTTTTATTTTTTATTTTTTATTTATCTATTTTTTTTTTTTTCTTTTCTCTTCTAACTATCAATGGGAACAACACTGTTTTAAATTGATGGCCTAATCATTTCTCTGGTATGATGCCTTGATAAGAAAATATGCACGCACCCCTGTCTTTGCTTAAATTGTGTGCATGTGTGTGCGTGTCTGTGTGGGTGTGTGAGTGCATATATGTATATATTATTGTTCTATAGGCCAAAGATCTCCCTAATTTACGTTTGTTGTTACCCTGACAAGACAGCGATCGTCAGAATGGCTTAGATTGATGGTTTCATATGCCTCATATTTTATTTATTTTTTTTTTAAGGGTTTAACTCTGCAGGAGCTAATTTTGTTTTTGTATTTAGCTTTATAGTCGAAAGCATCTCTTTTCGAGAATGGCTTCCTTTGAAGCCAGCACGGCTGTTTCCATCGTTTGGGGATGGGATCATCTAATGTGCGCTGGGTGGGTGGGCGGGGGTTATGGGATGTTGGCTTTTTGTCTCTGTAGGTATGTATATACTCCTGAGTTTTGTTTGTTTTGGTTTTCCCTTTTACCTCGTTTCCTTATATCTCCTCTGGTGGTGGGTGAGTCGGTCTTATTTTCTCTCAGAGAATGCCTATGAACGATCGTAATCTGCGCAAGCTTGATACTGGATCAAACATTACATTCACTAGCTGGAATGTGAAAGGTGTGAATAATCCAATTAAGCGATCAAAGATTTTTTCACATTTGAAACGCTTGGACACTGACATAGCTTTCCTTCAGGAAACTCATTTGCGAAATAAAGATAATTGCAGACTCAAACGAGCTTGGGTGGGTGATATTTTTCATTCAAATTTTGATTCTAGGTCTAGAGGAGTAGCAATTTTGATCAACAAAAGAGTCAATTTCTCCGTCTCCAGGACAATATCCGATAAGAATGGTAGATATCTTATTGTTGCGGGCACTCTATACTGTAACCCTGTATTGTTGGTGAATATATATGCCCCTAATTTTGATGACCCCAATTTTACGGATAGGCTGTTTGGCAACCTCCCTTTCTTAAATACGCATATTACAATACTGGGCGGTGATCTGAATTGTGTTATTAATCCTTCTTTGGACCGTTCGAATCCTCGTACTTTGACTCAATCCTCTATGTCAAAATCTATTACCGATTTTACAGTCAAGAACGGGCTTGTTGATCCGTGGAGGGTCTCACATCCTGGAGATAAGGAATTCTCTTTTTTTTCACAAGTACATCAGTCATATTCACGTATTGACTATTTTTTTGTTGATGGCTCTCTTCTCCCCAAAGTTACTTCTGTCGTATACCACCCAATTGTTATTTCGGATCACGCCCCTCCTAACTTTGAATATAACATGGTCTGAGCGCCCCCGTTTTTCTTCTCCCTGGAGGTTTAATCCATTGCTTTTATCCGACGATGCATTTAATGTCTCTATATCTGCTTCAATAGATGATTTCAATGCATTAAACAAAACAGATTCTACCAGTTTTTCGCTAGTATGGGAATCACTCAAAGCATATTTGCGAGGACAGATTATTTCTTATTCAGCATACGCCAGTAAAATCCGCAGGGCTAAATTACAGGAGCTCACATCTAAAATTCAGGACACAGACAGACTAAACTCAGTTAACCCGAGTCCGAGTTTACTGAAACAACGGCTTGATTTGCAGTCAAAATTCGATCTTATAGCGACAGCTGATTCTGAACGGCTCCTATTACGCGCTCATGCCAACTATTATGAACACGGCGATAAACCAAGCAGGTTATTGGCTCACCAATTAAAAAGGCAAGCAACGTCGAGACTGATTCCCAGCATTAGAGATTCTAATGGCACACTTACCACCGATCGAATCGCCATCAACACAATTTTTAAATCATACTACTCCTCTCTCTATGAGTCAGAATCTCCACTTGACACAGCAGAAATGACCTCCTTTCTTGATAATATCACTGTCCCTACTATTAATTTGGATGTGGCTAATGGCCTCGATGCTCCTTTCAGCTTGCAAGAAATTGCCGCCGCCATTGAAGCTACGCAAAGCAACAAGGCCCCTGGTCCCGATGGGTTCGGAGCTGAGTTTTTCAAAAAATTCAAAGACAAATTAGCCCCCCTTTTACTTTCAATGTACAATGAGTCCCTTGATCATGGCTCATTGCCTCCCTCTTTAATGCAGGCGTCTATTGCCCTCCTTTTGAAGAAGGACAAAGACCCTGAATCATGCACTTCTTATAGGCCCTTGTCCTTACTGAATGTAGATGTCAAAATTTTAGCCAAAGCACTAGCAATTCGTCTTGATAAGATCCTTCCTAGCATCATATCTGAGGAGCAGAATGGTTTCATCAAGGGACGCCAGCTCTTCTATAATGTTCGTACACTTCTTAATGTGATTCTCTCTAAAGATTCTTCTCCACTCCCTGAAGTTGTTATCGCAATTGATGCTGAGAAAGCTTTTGATCATGTCGAATTTAACTATCTTTTTGCAACACTTCATAAATTCGGATTTGGACACAGGTTTATATCGTGGATTAGACTTCTTTACACTTCCCCTCAGGCCAGCATTCACACCAATGACAACTACTCCACTTATTTTACATTATCACGTGGCACGAGACAGGGCTGCCCTCTCTCCCCTTTGCTATTCGCTCTATCCGTCGAACCACTTTCAATTGCTTTAAGAACTCTTCCTCTATTTCGCGGAGTCTCTAGGTCCAATGTGGAACTTAAATTGTCACTTTATGCAGACGACCTCCTTTTATATGTATCTGACCCTTTAACCAGCATCGCACCAATATTATCTCTGTTGAAGAATTATGGATCCTTCTCCGGCTATAAGGTCAATCTTCACAAGTGTGAATGCTTCCCCATAAACTCCTCTGCTTTACAACTCAAACAATCTGATATCCCCTTTAAACTCAGCCCGTCGGGCTTTAGATACTTAGGGATTAATGTGACCCGCACTCTGCCCTCTCTTTTCACCGCTAATTTTTCCTCACTGGTAACTCGAGTGAAGGCGGACTTACAGAGGTGGAACTCCCTACCACTGTCGCTGATAGGAAGAATTAACACAGTGAAAATGACTGTATTGCCTAAATTTCTTTTTTTGTTCCAATGCACTCCTTTATTTCTACCAAAATCTTTTTTTAAATCACTTGACCAAATTGTTTCCAACTTTTTATGGGCCGGTAAGACACCCAGAGTGAGGTATTCGCTTCTCCAAAAATTTAAATTTAATGGGGGTCTAGCACTACCAAACTTTATGCTTTACTATTGGTCAGCGCATATTCACAAACTAATTTATTGGCTTCAGTCTCCTGAGTTATTATGGTGCAGATTGGAGGCTCAGTCACTCTCTTCATCCTCTGTAACGGCCCTATTCTCCTCCTCTTTACCATTGAATCCCTCTAAGTTTACAAATAGCCCTGTGGTGCTTTCCTCCCTTAAGATTTGGTCACAGTTTAGGCGCCACTTTAAATTTGCTTCTCCATCCATCTATACACCTGTTACTAAGAATCATCTGTTCCCTCCATCACTAATAGACACCACTTTTATGATTTGGTACAACCGGGGCATTAAGCACTTCAGGGATCTATATAAGGATGGTATCTTTTCCACATTTTCAGATCTGAGGTCAAAGTTCAATTTGCCTGCCTCCCATTTGTTTCGCTACTTCCAGCTTCGACACTGCGCCTCTGCTCTGTTTCCATGCTTCCCTTCCCTTCCTGCTAACCAACCGTGGGATGATCTTCTAACAATGAAACTCAGTCAAAAATCTCTGATATCTAAGATATATGCACTGTGTATGACATTTGATGATCATTCTGTAGATAAAGCTCGGGAGGGTTGGGGACGAGAGTTGGGCCTTGACTTCACAGGGGAGCTGTGGGATAAAGCTATCCGTAGCATACGATCTAGCACGCCTTGCGCTAGATTTGAACTTATTCAATTTAAGGTGCTGCATAGAGCCCACCTATCAAAATCCTGATTATCGGAAATATATCCGAATGTTGCAGACCTATGCGACAGATGCCAGGGTTCTCCATGCAATTTAAGTCATATGTTTTTCTCCTGTCCTAGGTTACAGAAATTTTGGAGTGATTATTCTGTGATCATGTCTAAAGTTCTAGGTAAAAAAAGTTGTTATGGCCCCTCTCTTAGCAATATTCGGACTCACTGTTGACTCCTCACATATCAGCCCCACACAGTCAGAAGTATTGGCTTTCACATCCCTTTTAGCAAGACGTCGTATCTTACTTCTATGGAAATCCCCCAAGTCCCTGTCTATTTCTATTTGGCTTAGTGATGTTATGTTTTTTCTTAAATTGGAGAAGGTGAGATACTCTTTAAAAGGCAACGCAGCTAAATTCGTTCGCAAATGGCAATCTTTCATAGACCACTTTACCGCGTTGAAGACTCTACCCACCGACTGACCCCCCCCTCCCTTAATTTTCTTTTCATCTCCTTAATTTGTTTTTTTTATGTTTTATTTATTTCCAGTTAATGGGATAGCACTTATGGGCATCTACATTCACCACTACATTTGTTTTTTGTATGCATTTTTGCTCATACATTACTTTCCTCCTTTGATCATTTCTTGCTCATCTGTTTATTTATTATTTAACGCTACAGAGACTCTGTTCCTTAGTTAGGTTTTGTGTGTTTTAAAAAAAAAAAAAAAAAAGGAGACAATGTATAATGCGTGTGTTTGACTACAGATTTCCATGTTTTCATTGTATGTTGTTTCCTATAAAAAGATCAATAAAAAAAAAAAAAAAAAGAAAATGCTTGCAGCACCTGGTATTCCCAGGCAGTCTCCCACCCAAGTACTAACCAGGCCCGACCCTGCTTAGCTTCTGAGATCAGACGAGATCGGGCGCATCCAGGCTGGTATGGCCATAAGCAGAAGCTGCAGCTTGAAATACTTCTTATATGGAGTTGAAGATAAGTCATAGAATATAAGTCATTGATTTGTTGGTTTTATTTGTTGGAGTTAA